>NC_140169.1:57092482-57222482 GCF_963971535.1 Notolepis coatsorum
AAGAAGAAGAGGAGAGGAGAGGAGAGGAGAGGAAGAAGAAGGAGAGGAGAGAGGAAGGAGAGGAGGAGAAGAAGAGGAGGGAGAGGAGAGGAGAGGAGAGGAGAGGAGAGGAGAGGAGAGGAGAGGAGAGGAGAGGAGAGGGAGAGGAGAGGAGAGAGTGAGAGGAAGAAGAGGAGAGGAGAGAGGAAGAAGAGGAGAGGAGAGGGAAGAAGAGGAGAGGAGAGGAGAGGAGAGGAGAGAGGAAGAAGAGGAGAGGAGAGAGAAGAAGAGGGAGAGGAGAGAGGAGAGTGAGGAGAGAGGAAGAAGAGGGAGAGGAGGAGAGGAGAGGAGAGAGGAAGAAGAGGAGAGGAGAGAGGAAGAAGAGGAGAGGAGAGAGGAGAGTGAGGAGAGAGGAAGAGAGGAGAGGAGAGGAGAGAGAGAGGAAGAAGAGGAGAGGAAGAAGAGGAGAGGATAGGAGAGGAAGAAGGAGGAGAGAGGAAGAAGAGGAGAGGATAGGAGAGGAAGAAGGAGGAGAGAGGAAGAAGGAGGAGAGATGAAGGAGAGGAGAGAAGAGAGGAAGAAGGAGAGGAGAGAGGAAGAAGAGGAGAGAAGAGGAGAGAAGAGGAGAGAGGAAGGAGAGTAGAGGAAGGAGGGGAGAGGAGAGGAGAGATGAAGAAGAGGAGAGGAGAGAGGAAGAAGAGGAGAGGAGAGAGGAAGGAGAGGAGGAGAGAAGAGAGGGAAAAGAGGAGAGAGGAAGGAGAGGAGGAGAGAAGAGAGGGAAAAGAGGAGAGAGGAAGAAGAGGAGAGGAGAGTGAGAGGAGAGAGGAAGAAGAGGAGAGGAGAGAGGAAGGAGAGGAGGAGAGAAGAGAGGGAAAAGAGGAGAGAGGAAGGAGAGGAGGAGAGAAGAGAGGGAAAAGAGGAGAGAGGAAGAAGAGGAGAGGAGAGAGGAAGGAGAGGAGGAGAGAAGAGAGGGAAAAGAGGAGAGAGGAAGAAGAGGAGAGGAGAGAGGAAGGAGAGGAGGAGAGAAGAGAGGGAAAAGAGGAGAGAGGAAGAAGAGAGGAGAGAGGAGAGTGAGAGGAGAGGAGAGTGAGAGGAGAGAGGAAGGAGAGAAGAGAGAGAGGAGAGGAGAGAGGAGAGTGAGAGGAGAGAGGAAGGAGAGAAGAGAGAGAGGAGAAGAGAGAGGAAGAAGAGGAGAGAGGAAGAAGAGGAGAGGATAGGAGAGGAAGAAGGAGAGAGGAAGAAGGAGGAGAGATGAAGGAGAGGAGAGAAGAGAGGAAGAAGGAGAGGAGAGAGGAAGAAGAGGAGAGAAGAGGAGAGAGGAAGAAGAGGAGAGATGAAGGAGAGGAGAGAAGAGAAGAAGAAGGAGAGGAGAGAGGAAGGAGAGGAGAGAAGAGAAGAAGAAGAGGAGAGGAGAGAGGAAGAAGAGGAGAGGAGAGGAGAGAAGGAGAGGAGAGGAGAGGAGAGAGGAAGAAGAGGAGAGGAGAGAGGAAGAAGGAGGAGAGAGGAAGAAGGAGGAGAGATGAAGGAGAGGAGAGAAGAGAAGAAGAAGGAGAGAGGAAGGAGAGGAGAGAAGAGAAGAAGAAGAGGAGAGGAGAGGAGAGGGGAAGAAGAGGAGAGGAGAGGAGAGGAGAGGAGAGGAGAGGAGAGGAGGGGAGAGAAGAGGAGAGGAGAGGAGAGGAGAGGAGAGAAGAGAGGAAGAAGAGGAGAGGAGAGGAGAGGAGAGAGGAAGAAGAGGAGAGGAGAGAGGAAGAAGAGGAGAGGAGAGGAGAGGAGAGAAGAGAGGAAGAAGAGGAGAGGAGAGAGGAAGAAGAGGAGAGGAGAGGAGAGGGGAAGAAGAGGAGAGGAGAGAGGAAGAAGAGGAGAGGAGAGGAGAGAGGAAGAAGAGGAGAGGAGAGGAGAGGAGAGGGGAAGAAGAGGAGAGGAGAGAGGAGAGGAGAGGAGAGGAGAGGAGAGAGGAAGAAGAGGAGAGGAGAGGGGAAGAAGAGGAGAGGAGAGGAGAGGAGAGGAGAGGAGAGGAGAGGAGAGGAGAGGAGAGAAGAGAGGAAGAAGAGGAGAGGAGAGAGGAAGAAGAGGAGAGGAGAGGAGAGGAGAGGAGAGAGGAAGAAGAGGAGAGGAGAGAGGAGAGTGAGGAGAGGAGAGAGGAGAGTGAGAGGAGAGAGGAAGGAGAGAAGAGAGAGAGGAGAAGAGAGAGGAAGAAGAGGAGAGGAAGAAGAGGAGAGGATAGGAGAGGAAGAAGGAGGAGAGAGGAAGAAGGAGGAGAGATGAAGGAGAGGAGAGAAGAGAGGAAGAAGGAGAGGAGAGAGGAAGAAGAGGAGAGAAGAGGAGAGAAGAGGAGAGAGGAAGAAGAGGAGAGAGGAAGGAGAGTAGAGGAAGGAGGGGAGAGGAGAGGAGAGGAGAGGAGAGGAGAGATGAAGAAGAGGAGAGGAGAGAGGAAGAAGAGGAGAGGAGAGAGGAAGAAGAGAAGAGGAGGAGAGGAGAGGAGAGAGGAAGGAGAGGAGGAGAGAAGAGAGGGAGGAGAGGAGAGAAGAAGAAGAGGAGAGAGGAAGAAGAGGAGAGGAGAGGAGAGGAGAGGAGAGAGGAAGGAGAGGAGGAGAGAAGAGAGGGAAAAGAGGAGAGAGGAAGAAGAGGAGAGGAGGAGAGGGAAAAGAGGAGAAGGAGAGAGCTGAGCTAGAGGCTGTGGGACAGCCAGCACAGAGGAAGAGCGACTGACCCGAGGGACATTCTTGGAAAGAAAAGAGGTGGAGGAGAAGAGAGTAGGAAAGAGGATCGCAGAGGAGAAGAGCAGAGGAGAAGAGAACAGAGAAGGGAACAGAGATGAGGAGTGAAAGTGAGTAGAGGACAGAGGAGACGAGAAGAGAAGAAAAGAGAAGTGAGATGGACCGAGATGGACCACTCCTGGTGCCACAGTGAGCCTGGCGCCCTCACCCCACAGACGCACAACAGATGCAGCTTCACCAAAAAGATGGATTATTTGACATGAACGTGGATCATCCCACGACGAGCAGTTCAGCTTCTGACCTTTTTTAAGTACAACCTTTAAAAAGGAACAGGCCAACGTCGTGTGAAATCATGTTCTCACTGTACCGTCTCCTCCAGAGTCAGACAAGACTAGGATGGATACACGCCGGCTAAGTGGCGCAGTGGGCAAGGCGCTCGCCACCAACGCAGGAGATGCTGGGTTCGAGCCCAGCTCTCTGCGTTGCTTCCGGCTTGGCTGGTCGTTCATACTAGCACAATTGGCAGTATTAGGGGGGGTGGGAAAGCCGGTGGGTGGGGATCGGACGTTGTGGACAGCGACTCCTACAGGTCGCTTGGTGCGCCTGTACAGCAGAAGCAGGAAGTATCGGGGGCAGCGTGAGCCTCCCACGCGCTACTCCTCGCCGCTGAGAGATCGCGCTGTGCAGGTGAAAAGATGCGACAGCTGCCTCCTCGTGTACCGGAAGGGGACACGTGATGCAAGGCTTCGTCCACATTGCAGCCGGCTTGTGGGAGGCAAGGTCTAACAGCGTTCGAGACAGGGGAGGGTAGAATTGGATAATACGAAATTGGGATGGGAGAAACATTTTAAATGGGGAGAAATAGTAGATAAAAAAAAAGAAAATACTAGGATGGATACCAATCTCCTCTCGAGTGCGTTGAGTAGAAAGCTGCTAAGTATACTTAAGTATACTTTCTGAATCTGAATACATAAAAAGTATACTAAAAGAATATTTTCAGGAAAATGTATACCCCCCCCTCCTCCTCTCCATCCAGCCCCTGGGGTTTTGTATTGGGCTCCCTTGTTCCTCACAGCCATCCCTGTCTGTCATTAGCTGGATTAAGTGACAGCTGCCCAAATGGCTGGAACGAGATAGATGGATGAAAGGAGGAGGAGGAGGTGGACTAGAGAGGGGACGAGTGGGGGAGGGAAGACGTGAAGGAGTAGGCTCCTGACGACATCATCCCCCCGCCGCCCCCCCAGAGTGAGGGGTCCTTGGACATAGAGGCACGTGGGAGGGATGGTGGCTGAGACCACCCTGGTTTCTCACCCCCGACACCATGCGCACGCACACGCTCAAACACACACACACACACACACACACACACACACACACACATTTAGGACATTTTCAATCACTCTTTGATGCCTTGAAAATGGATTTAATTTTGTTTTCATCACCAAATCACCAAATATTGGCCTGACATTTATTCCCTAATAGTACCCAAAGCTAGAGCTGCCGCGATTACCGCGGTATCGCTGTTACATCACGGCCACCGCAGAGTAGGCTGAATACCGCGTCACCGCTGTTTTTTATAATAATAATAATAAATTATCCTCCTCTCGTTGGGCTTGCGGCTCTGCAGATATACCCTACTCCTCTCTCGAGGTTCCAAGCGACCCTATTGGGTACCAGAAAAGTCACGTGAAACATTGCAGACCACTGATTGGTCAGAAGAGAGTCGCGTCACACGTTGTAGCGTCATGCAGTGTGTTACCACCAATCGGCAAGCGAGTATTAGGTTTTTACTTCCTGAATGTCAGATCATCACAACACGGCTAATAACGTTAGCTTTAACTCTCCGCCGGAGTGGACTACGATCGCTCCTAAGGAGTACTAAACGAGACATAATGATTTTACTGTCTGCAACGAATGTTATAATAAAAGCCCTTCGTTCTATACACTTGTCTGATTGAAAACTTTATTAACAGACCGCAGAATGGGACAACTCGGCACGCTCTGAGCAAAGAAAGGAACTGAGATATGAATAGAGTATTGCTTGCCTTGCTATTGTCCGGTAAATACGCTGATGTTATTGAACGTATAACTATATAATGTTAATGCCACAAAACGAATGCCTTTATTATGAAGTAGTAACTTTATAGTAATAATAATAAGAAAGGGTCGGGGGGGTTAGGGGTAACCACCCCTGCCCGCGACACCGAGTGAACGGCGCACGACCAGAGGGTAAACTTCGAATCCGTGTTTCACTTTCAATAACTAATGCGTGCTTGCCGAATCCCAAACAATATTCATGCTGCAAAGTCATCCTCTAAAAATAGACATTTAGACTAGAGGCAGGCTATATGCTATAAAGAGTAGACTACTACTAAAAAAAAAAATGCATTCAAACTTTTTTTTTTAATTTTTTGTGTGCATGCGGTAATAACCGCGGCGGTAGGAAATATTTTGCAAATTTGTGCGGTAAGGAAATAATCAATACCGCGGCAGCTCTACCCAAAGCCATGCCTTTCTATCCCCACTAGGGCTGAGCCCAAACGTTCGAACCTTTGTTCGTTACGTTGGCATTCAAATTCTAAATCAACATTTGTTATTAAAAAAAAAATGTATGTGTCTATTCATTCTGTTTAAACCAATGGGGTTTTTCACAGTTGCAGATAAAGATTAGGCTAATTTTATACTAATATTATAGCATTAAAAGAAACTGATGAGTTGATTTAATAAAAGAAAATGACTCATTTAATCAGATGAATCACTTTATTCAAATGGAGGATTTATTTTGAGGATATTTATATATAAAAAAAACAATTATAAAAAAAAAAAAAAAAAATTTCTTTTAGAAATTATTTGTCTGTTCGGAAAAACCCTGACGAAGTTCGAATCCCAAAAACAGGCTTCGGGGAAACAGCCTTAATCCCCAACCTTAAAAAAGGGCACTTCACCAAAAAAGGATGCAAATTTATTTTGCACATAATCTCACTCGTACAAAAACTGTAAACGGTTTTGCACATTTATTTAGTTTGACAAGTTATTGAGAGTGAATGAGTTTGAATATGGCCCCCGGTGATGTCATCAGGGATTATCCTTGTGTCGTGTTAATTACAGCTCCATGAAATTACACAGATTAAGAAAATAGCAAAACCTCGTCTAATAGGGGCTGCTACCTTATCATTTCATTGAGCTGTAAAATTAACACAAGGATTCGATGTCCCTGTCTGGTGGCCATATTCAAACTAACTTACTCTCAATAACTTGTCAAATACCTATACCTCCCCTCCCCCATGGTGCCTGAATTTCCCCAAGGGGATCAATAAAGTAATATCTTATCTTAAACTAAATGGATGTGTTGGAGATTATGTGAAAAATAAATCAGCATTTTTATTTATTTTTTTGCCCCTTTAACCCAACCCGACAAATCTGCTTCCTTCCTCTGTATTATTATTGTCCCCTATTGGAGACGCCGTGCCCAGTTTAATAGTTAAATCAGGAACACACACACACACACACACACACACACACACACACAGACAATGGAATCATGCGGAGGCAGAGGGTTCGAGAACGTCGCCACGTTACAGCCAACCTCCCAAACCCTATAGATTAGACCCTGGATTAGAGGATTTACTTGAAGAAATCCCCATATTGCAGCTGATAAGGACAGATCACAAAAGGTATGTTTTTGTGTCCGGCTAGTGATGGTGTGATGAAAACAAAAAAAAGTTTTCATTTCATTGTGGGGACATTTGGTAGCTCGATAACACAACCTCGAGTATCGGTCGATAACGATCCGATATTTCTGTTGATCAATACAAAATTATAATAATTTATTAGAATCTTTATCTTTTTAAATAATCTAACAGCTGCGTACTACTAACATGCATCACTATGATCAATCTAAAAGCAACAAAACCAACCAAGACATTTTTGTTAAGTTTTCAATATATGCATAACGTAAAGAAACAGCCAATAAAGAGGCCGTTAAGATCAGAATATAAAAATATGAGAAAAAATAAACCGTGTAAACAAAGGTACAGACGGGGGTCTGTATGCCCCATCGGTTACATTACAATAAAGAATTAGAATCTGAATATATACTATGAGTAAGAGTAAAAGTGAAGATGACCTGGAACCAACTGGAGAGAACAGCTCAAGACAGAGATGCCTGGAGATCGCTTGTTGACGGCCTATGCCCCAGAAGGGGTAGCAGGCGTAAGTAAGTAAGTAAGAGTAAAAGTAAACAGTATACACAAGGTACAGTACACACAAGGTGCAGTATACACAATGTGTAGTATACACAAGGTGCAGTATACACAAGGTGCAGTATGTGCAGTATACACAAGGTACAGTACACACAAGGTGCAGTATACACAAGGTACAGTATACACAAGGTACAGTACACACAAGGTGCAGTATACACAAGGTACAGTATACACAAGGTACAGTATACACAAGGTACAGTATACACAAGGTACAGTACACACAAGGTGCAGTAAACACAAGGTGCAGTAAACACAAGGTGCAGTAAACACAAGGTTCAGTATCCACAAGGTGCAGTAAACACAAGGTGCAGTATACACAAGGTGCAGTATACACAAGGTGCAGTATACACAAGGTGCAGTATACACAAGGTACAGTATACACAAGGTGCAGTATACACAAGGTACAGTTTACACAATGTGCAGTACACACAAGGTGCAGTAAACACAAGGTGCAGTAAACACAAGGTGCAGTAAACACAAGGTTCAGTATCCACAAGGTGCAGTAAACACAAGGTGCAGTACACACAAGGTACAGTATACACAAGGTACAGTATACACAAGGCACCCTAACTGCCATGATGTACGACATACGTTGTAGTCCGTGCAGGTTTCGGTGGTTAAGAGTCCAACAATGTCTGGATGAAGTCCTATTCATTATCACTGTGTAACCAGGGTTACGATGCCTTACTCGAGCCTGGCCAGTTCAAGAGATTAGTCCCGCCCCATTGAGCGGTTTTGATTGACAGCCTGGTGTGATTGATATGGCACACTCCTCTTCCATGCAGGCCGTCCTGCACGCACTGTTTACTGGACTAATCAAGGCCAAGCCAATCAGGTAAGAGATACAGTATGAGCGTGCGGCGGCCTAGTAATCTGAACGCATCCATCCACCGCTGTCTGGAGGCGACAACTTCTCCGTTCCATTTAATCATTTCAAACTCCAGAGGCTACTGTACTGAGTGTACAACTCTGGACTCATTCAGAAAACTCCTCAAAACTCACCTCTTCAACTTGGCCTTTAACCCATAATTTCTCACTTTGTATGTTATGTCTGTCCACTATGTTTGTTACTTTTGTTATCCCCCCCCCCCCCCCTATGTAAAGCGACCTTGGGTCTTCTGAAAGGCGATATATAAAACGAAGTTATTATTATTAGGGATGTCCGATATTATCGGCCTACCGATAGGCATTCAAATATGATATCGGAAAATATCGGTATCGGTTTAAATTTTATTTTTTATTTTTACATTTCTATAACCTTTATTTACCCAGGCAAGCAAGTAAGAACAAATTCTGATTTTATTTATTGTCAAAAGTATGCATAATGTTGTGTTAATTCCACAACAAGAGATATGTAATGTTAATTACCTGAAATTATTAAATTTGTTGGGGGGGGGAAACCCTGCATATATCGGTATCGGTTGATATCGGTATCGGAAATTAAGAGTTGGTCAGGTGACAAAACCCATCCATCAGCTCCTCCATTCTGAGACCAGGACTGGGAAATGTCTCCTTTGCGTCCAGGAAGTCTGCCAAAAGGCTGGAGGAACTTGATAGCCTTTTGGTATTCCTCCATCTTGTGCCTACTCAGTGCCATTACTGGGTGGTGAGAGGACATGAGGTCAAACCAATGGTTCACATGCTCCAGGAGCCATGCTGTTGTCTGGTAAGATGGGGGTCGTTGTTCCTGCTCCACCATGAATTTCAGGCCAGCACTTGTTGCAAAGAACCCGGACTCCCACAGCCTCCTCCCGTATCCCTCTCCCTCCCACCGTAAGCTTTTCAAACATGCTGTAACTGTGGGGGACACTATCATTACTATCAGACACTATCATCTCTGTCAGGCCATCTACCTTCAGCTTGTCAAACACCTCCCCTAATACTCCTGGTTCCATCTTTATATGTTACAATCTGAAATGATGATATGGTATTGTCAGTGTTACAGCGAGGGTGTGTAGGCTAGTCATTGAAATATTATATAAATTACAACTTTACGTTATTCATACCAACCTGTCTCATAGTACTCATACCAGACTTTACCCCATAATTGTCAATCACAAATTCATTGTAGTCATGTACATATGACAGTAAAACACATTGAACCTGTTGTGGAATATGTTGAGCCAAACAGTGAAACTGTAGAAATTCAGATGAGTCAAATTGTATCAAAAATAGAATAGTTTATTATCCGTTTCTATGGCCATAGAAAGATTATGCACAGTTTAAAATTTGACAAATTAAGATGACAAATTAATAACAGATAATGACAAGAAAGGTAAACAAAGGTGAGATTATGGGTTTTGTCGTATGTTTTCTAGGATAAATTACCACTATAATGATGTGCGTGTGTCCAGTCTGAGGTGAGCAGCAGTCGTGACAGAAAGGCCCTAGCACTACAAACAACACGAGTGGAAGACTGGACCTCTACCTGGACATATTATAAGCCTATAATAATAAAAAGTTTGTGGAATGCAATTGCTTGCCTTGTATTTTTTTCGACTGTTGACCAAACTTCTTTCTTGGCTTATGAGTAGTTTCTGGCATGATTGATATTAGATTAGATTAAACTTTATTGTAATTTGCACAGACTACAAGTACCGAGACAACTAAATGCAGTTTAGCATCGAACCAGACGTGCAAAAACTTACATATATTATGTATAATATTTATAAATAGAATAAACAGTAAAGGTAGGTATGAATGTGCTAAGATACAGTATGAACATTAACAGAATGAACTGTATGAAAAGAGTGGTATGAATACGCTAAGATATATACAGTGTGAACACTAGTAGTAACAGTATGGACAGTATGACATGTAGCATTTAAGTTAGTCATGGATGTATTCGAGCTCTTATAATACATCAATGGTTACAGTATGAAATGCAATGTAATAACAGCTTGAGGTATGATTCACTGCATTTCCATATTCACTTTGTGCATTATGTGAATGTCTTAACATAAGATAACATTAGGGTGTGTGTAACTGAGGGGTACAATTCCCTGACTGTATTGAGAGTATGGTATTATTAAACCACTACTTAGTTATGTACTTTAATTACTGGCCATACAGTACATGAATATATATGGTGAACACCCACACAAGAATACGGCAATGACACATAAAGTTCTATTTAGAGGGTATTTATTATTATCAGAGAAAGCAACGTTAGGTTACAGATTGAGAATTATACTCGCGCTTGTAAGGCGAAGAACACACGTAAAGTAAGTCAAGAGCGTAAGTCAATGAGAATACTAAGATGGGTCTAAACTGACGCCACCGGTGGCATAGCAATTACTTAAGGCACACTAGTACCAGCTGGAGACACTGGGGGGTTCCCTCCGGGTGTAAGGCCGGCAGGGTAGAGGAATGTTCGGGTGCAAAGTCTGGGTCAACGCGGAATAACGAGGCTCAAGATACAGGAACCAGTGCAGTACTCCCTTGATCCATAGACAAAGCAACAGCTATAATCCAGTATGCTCGACAGCATGGACGACAGCCAGCCAGCCTCTCCCTAGAGGCGGGCCCGAGTGATGATCCTCACGGGGGTAAATCCCAAACGATAGTGGAATCCACGGTACTCTCCTCCAGCGGTAACGGTACCAAAGCAATATAATCCAACCAGAAAATGGTTCTGCATTCGCCGGTGTAGATTCTCTTGTGCACTGTACTTCACATTAAACTAGGTTGAACTTGACGTTATTTCACTAAACTCTGACACTTTTACTATCCTATTCGCACATATTCTAAGTGCTCTATTTAGACGCAAGGTTGCTCACTTCACTTGCAGGTTGACTCGTGGTGAAGGTCTTACTAGTAATGAACGAACTGCTGCCGTTTCCACCTGCGCCGTATTTATACGTAAGGTGAATTATCTAGTGCCAACCTCAGTTCTGTCTCGTATTACTGCGCAAACCTGGACATGTTGAGACATGCCTTGGCGTTGCCTTTGAACTTGCCGTTGGGGGTATGGTCGTTGGCGCCTAGGGGTCGCTGTCCAATAGGAGAGCGAATATTATGGTCTGGTTTGTACCCAGGTAAAGGGATATTCCGTGTATATATACAAAGAATATACAAGGGATATCAAACGATATACAAATATTATACAAGGGATCTCAAGCAATAAATATATATATTCGGTTTAATCTGACCCTTTGTAACAGCCGCCTCCTAATTAGTCCGCACCTAATTAGATAAAGCAAAGACAGATTAATAGTCCTGTCAACTACTCAATGTCTGTTGTGGGGAGTAGGGCAATCTACAAAGTCAGTGGGTCATGATCGTCATCAAGGGAGTCAGGGAGCCTTGGCAACTCTATCAGCCTCACCACGGGTCGGGTGTGGCGGTGAGGCAGGTCGGCCCTCCTGGGTATACTGGGCTGTGCTTGGCTGTGTCTCCACATCCTCCGTCTGTTCCTCTTGTTTGGTCTGTACCCCGTCTGAGGAGGGGCCGGTTCCGGCCGCCCCATCAGGAAGTCGGTTGGGGTGCTGGGTTCGAGGTCAGCTACGTCGCTTGGAGCGCAGCTGAGGGGGGTGGAGTTCGGGACTCCCTCTTCTTGGGCCCACGGTTCTCTCACAGGCCTCTCGTCTAATGTCAATAGCCTCTCAACGGGCTGTGTGCAGGCAGCGTGTAGACGTGGGTTGACTGTCAAGTCCGTAGAGGGGGCCCTGGAGCGTCCACCCCAGTCGGGTCTGAACCGCGACTGGGCATCCTTTGGGTCCGATGTGGGCCGCCTCAATTGGGAGAATGAGGTCCTCATGGTCGGAGCCTATAAGCAGGGTCGGTGTGGCGCCGTCGATAAGCGGTATAGGTAGTCTGCGTAGGTGCTCGTACTTCGCCATCAGCTGTGGGATGGGGTAGGTGTACTGTGACAGGCCTATGTCGTGGCTGGTGAAGACGTTGGTGATGCTATACTGCTTCTCGGGCTGGTCCACCGCTGCTATCTTGAAGGAGACATTTTCACCCTTTATGGTCTTCTGGTCTCTTCTAATGGTACGGATTGTCATTGTTCCTTTGGCACCCCGCAGACCCAGCCGGGCTGCGGCGGATGCGAGGAGGAGAGTCTTTTCAGACCCATCGTCTAGGACGGCGTAAGTGTCCAGGACCTTGTCCTCGTAACTCAGGAGCACTCTGACCACTTTGATGAGCACTCGGGGGGTCCCGCTATGCTGGTCTATGTGGAGCACTCCTGTTGGTGGGTTGCCTTGGATCTTCTGCTGGTGGGCCCTGCACAGTGATGCGGTGAGCGGCGCCCGCCTGGGCCGCCTCACGCCACTGATCAACTTGGACGGGGTTCAGTGTCTTGTATTCGGCGCACTGTGCCAGCCAGTGTCCGCCGTCGCAGTAGGTACAGACGATCTCCCGTTCCTCTCTGGCGGGGGAGTTGTGACTCGACGGTGGTGGCGCCGACTCGGGGTAGTACTGGTGGCACTGTCGGTCCCCGTGTCTGCTGTGACAGTCGGGACACCAGGGGGTGGTTTCAGGCCTGGTCTGTGGTGACACCGCCTCGGCCTGATACATCACCGTGACGGGCCCACTTTGGTTTCCTGGCGGACGCTTGTTGATGTCGTGCAGGACCTCCAGGTGGGCGCCGTCGCACTTGCTGCATTTCTTCTTTAAACGGCACTCAGCTGCCATATGGCTGCGCGCGCAGCGGTAGCAGCGGCGGTTGGCTTTGATCCACTGACTCACCTAGTCAGTGGTCAGCTTCTTGAAAGTGTCACATTGATACAGCCGATGTTCCTCTTCACAGTACTGGCATACAATCTTCCACTCCCCCTTGGTCGGGGGGTTGCTGTGGTTCTCGTGCTGCGGCACTGACTCGGCCTGGTGCATAACAGTCACTGACCGGCGGTTATCATTAGATCTCCGAGGTCCATCTCTTGGGCTTGGTCCACTCCACACGAACGTATCCAGTCGTAGGCTGCCGACTTCCCTCGCGAGGAAGGCGGCCAGGTCTAGGAGGGATGGCTCGGGACCGTCGGGATCACGGTGGTCTCTCTGCCGCCGAAAGCGCTCTTGGCGGGCTGGAGGGAGCTTCTCTAGTATTCGTTCCACATTAGAGTTAGCATATAGTTCATATCTCCCTTTCTCCTTTTGGGACCCCAGCATCCCTACCAGGGATTGTACCTTGATAGAGAGGTCATCCAATGCTCTATTGTCTTTGGCTGGGGGGAGGCGGTCGATATCTCTTATTTCTTGTATCACGTAGTCCCATATGCATCCATAAAGCTGGTCGAGGGCCACTAGAGCCGCGGAGTATGGGGTGCTTGAGTTGGAATATGCCAGCGCTATATTATGCGCTCTGGGCACCTTGAGATGCTTGAGGAGGATGGCATATTTGTACGACTCATCAGGGACGTCGGACATCATAGTCTCCAAGCACATCCGTAATTCCGTGTACTGTGCTCTGTCCTCGTGCGTAAAGTCTGGGAACGTCGGTGTGCCAAGGTATGATACCATGGATGGCTGGCACATTGGTGAGCGTAGGGGAAGAGACCTCCTGGGCGAGTCTCCCGGTACGTGTTGTCGTGGGTTGGTACTCGTGGGTACCGGAGGCCGGGTACCCAGGTGCTGTTCCTCGGTGCTGACTGTACGTCAAACTCACCCGTGAGTTGGGTCGGGGGTTTGTAGCGCAGTGACTCGGGGCTGATGTCGGGGCTGTACTGGGCCTCCTGGTCCAGAGTACGTTGCTGCTGGTCGGGGCTGTACTGGGCCTCCTGGTCCAGAGTACGTTGCTGCTGGTGGGCTTGACATTCCTCCTCTTCCTCTTCCTCTTCTAGGTCCTGGAGTCTTCTAGTCAGTCTCTCGGCGACGTAGGCCGGTTCTTCCCGGTGGCTGGGTCTCGTATGGACCGGTCGGGGAGGGGGTTCGGAGACGTAGACAGGATCCTCCTGTTGGCGGGGTCCCGGGTCGCTTGGTCGGGTAGGGGAATGTGCCCTAGACCCTTGTCGTGATGATCTCCGGGAGCTCCGTGCGGAGAGGGGGGGTGTCGCCATGGCAATCAATTGTTCTATCATCTGCGCCTGCAGCCGGTCGCGCTCTGCTTCGCGCTGGGCACGGGCGGCGTTGCGCTCTGCTTCGCGCTGGGCATTGGCGGCGTCGCGCTGTGCATTGGCGCTGGCATGGGCGGCGTCGTGCTGTGCATTGGCGGCGTCGCGCTGTGCATTGGCGCTGGCATGGCCGGCGTCGCGCTGTGCATTGGCGGCGGCCTCTTTCAATGTTCTCTTCCGTCTGAAGGCGTCTGGTCTCCAGTCTTATGCGGTCGTCTTCACTCCTTTGTTGCGCCTGGAAGCGCTCTTGCTCGGTTGCAGAGTGTTCGCGTTCACTAAGGGCTTGCGCTTGGAGTTGCGCGTGAAGGCGCTCTCGTTGGTCTGCAGATTGTTCGCGCTCGCTCGTCTGTTGAGCCTGGAGGCGCTCTCTTTCCATGGTAGACTGTTCGCGCTCACTAAGCGTCTGTGCTTGAAGTCGATCGCGTTCACCCTGAAGTCGATCGCGTTCGGTGGAGGCTGTCAGGGTGGCGATGAAGGCCTGCGCCAGCATCTGGTCCGCCTCGTTGGGGGGTGACACTGACGGAGGTGATCGGCTTCTGACGGTGCTCGTTGGAGATCTGTTCTCTTGGCGCGCCCCGAGGTCCATCTCCTGGGCGCGCTTCTCTTCTGGTGGTGTGTCGGGTTCTGTCCCTGGAGCGCTTTCTTTATCCTGGAGCTCTCCGGGGACTATGCCGTTGACGTTGTCTGGGGGTATAGTCATGTCATGTCCCCCCTGGTCCCCCCCCCGTGAGCTTGGTCAGTTTCGTTAGAACCCACTAGGGTCTCTACTGGCAGGGTCGCCTGGTCGGTAGGATTTGACATGCTTTGACTATCCGCTTTATCCGCATTTAACGTCTGTTTAAAGCTAGGTATTAGACTGACAGCGTATTCCTCCAGATAGGGAGGTGGCTGACGTCTGCGCTGCGGGCGTTCTAGCTTGGGAGAGCCGCTTGGGGAGTGTTCACCGCTGGCCATGGTTAATATCAATATTATATTAGATATTACACTGATACCCTCCGGCTCGAAGGACCAATTGTAACTGAGGGGTACAATTCCCTGACTGTATTGAGAGTATGGTATTATTAAACCACTACTTAGTTATGTACTTTAATTACTGGCCATACAGTACATGAATATATATGGTGAACACCCACACAAGAATACGGCAATGACACATAAAGTTCTATTTAGAGGGTATTTATTATTATCAGAGAAAGCAACGTTAGGTTACAGATTGAGAATTATACTCGCGCTTGTAAGGCGAAGAACACACGTAAAGTAAGTCAAGAGCGTAAGTCAATGAGAATACTAAGATGGGTCTAAACTGACGCCACCGGTGGCATAGCAATTACTTAAGGCACACTAGTACCAGCTGGAGACACTGGGGGGTTCCCTCCGGGTGTAAGGCCGGCAGGGTAGAGGAATGTTCGGGTGCAAAGTCTGGGTCAACGCGGAATAACGAGGCTCCAGATACAGGAACCAGTGCAGTACTCCCTTGATCCGTAGACAAAGCAACAGCTATAATCCAGTATGCTCGACAGCATGGACGACAGCCAGCCAGCCTCTCCCTAGAGGCGGGCCCGAGTGATGATCCTCACGGGGGTAAATCCCAAACGATAGTGGAATCCACTGTACTCTCCTCCAGCGGTAACGGTACCAAAGCAATATAATCCAACCAGAAAATGGTTCTGCATTCGCCGGTATAGATTCTCCTGTGCACTGTACTTCACATTAAACTAGGTTGAACTTGACGTTATTTCACTAAACTCTGACACTTTTACTATCCTATTCGCACATATTCTAAGTGCTCTATTTAGACGCAAGGTTGCTCACTTCACTTGCACGTTGACTCGTGGTGAAGGTCTTACTAGTAATGAACGAACTGCTGCTGTTTCCACCTGCGCCGTATTTATACGTAAGGTGAATTATCTAGTGCCAACCTCAGTTCTGTCTCGTATTACTGCGCAAACCTGGACATGTTGAGACATGCCTTGGCGTTGCCTTTGAACTTGCCGTTGGGGGTATGGTCGTTGGCGCCTAGGGGTCGCTGTCCAATAGGAGAGCGAATATTATGGTCTGGTTTGTACCCAGGTAAAGGGATATTCCGTGTATATACAGTATACAAAGAATATACAAGGGATATCAAACGATATACAAATATTATACAAGGGATCTCAAGCAATAAATATATATATTCGGTTTAATCTGACCCTTTGTAACAGTGTGTGTGTATTTATGACTAGAAGCACAAGAAAAATATGAATCCTACATACTGTAAATGTTACAGTATGTAACGTTAGCCTATGCATTCATATCTTTCGTAACTTATCCTAGGTTATGGGACAGTCCCCACAGACAACAGAAAAACTGATTAATGCCGTCTCTCTGCCACCCCCCAGAAATGCTATTATATATATATTGAATATAAAGTGTTGTCAACATAGTAACTGTAATGTGGGCTGATTAATAAAATTATGCTAGAGTGTTTAACAAACTGCCGTTAAATAAAGTGATATAAAGAAAGTATTAAATGTAGAGATGTCCGGCGGTTAGGTGGCCGAGCGGAGATTGCGTTCGTCACCAACCCCGGAGCTGTGAGCTGGATTCGCCTGTTCGAATCCAGCTCACAGCTCCGGGGTTGTCACCAGCTTGGCTGGCCGTTCACACTAATACAATTGGCTGTATTAGAGGGTGGGAGAAGCTGGTGGGTCCGGGTTGTTGTAAACAGTGACTCCTACAGTTCGGTCGGGGCGCCTGCTAAGCGAGGATAGGACTTGAGGGGGATAGTGTGATCCTTCCACACGCTACGCCCTCTCAGGGAGGATCCGCGCTGCCAGGTGAAAAGAAGCGGTTGATTGGCTGGACGTGTGTCGGAGGAAGCACGTGGTAGCCTCCACTCTCCCAGATGATCTGACTGTGGGGGGTAAGTGCGCAGCGACCAGGAAGGGACTGGGAATTGGCATACGACTAACATTGGGATGGGAGAAAATCGGAGTAAAATGGAGGGGGAAAAAGATCAAAAAAAAAAAAAAAAAAAAATGTAGGGATGTCCGATATTATCGGCCGATATTGGCATTAAAATGTGATATCGGAAAATATCGTTGGTTTTCCAAAAAAATATATATATATATTTTTTTTACATTTCTATAACCTTTATTTACCCAGGCAAGCAAGTAAGAACAAATTCTGATTTTATTTATTGTCAAAAGTATGCATAGTGTTGTGTTAATTGCACAACAAGAGATATGTAATGTTAATTACCTGAAATTATTTCGTTTTGGGGGGGGGGGGGAACCCTGCATATATCGGTATCGGTTGATATCGGTATCGGAAATTAAGAGTTGGATAATATCGGTATATCGGTATCGGTAAAAAAGCCAATATCGAGCATCCCTAATTAAATGTAAATAATAAAGTTGCAGACATATAAATGGTAGAACACAACAGTGATCAATGCACATTATGTATTCATAATTTACCGAAAATTGCTGTAACAGACTAGTAGTAGTCGCTGCTGCTCCTCTGTCTCGCTAAACTCAGGTAGACGGCGCTGAGTGCAGATTTGTTTTGGAACTAAGCGAGCTACGTGAACCACGTGATCGCGTGGCGGCGAGATCACACAGTGTCGCAACTCTTATTACATCAACTGTAGGGATGCCCGGATCGATCGGCCACCGATCGTTATCGGCCGATAAATCAGTATAAATATGCGATCGGTGAATTCCGATAATGAGTCATATTCGCCGATCGCGGAAACCGATCAAGCGGAGATCTCACTCGCCGTCTGTCTGGCCGTAGCTGGAGGCTACTTGAGTACACACAGACAGTGGAGCTGTTTGCAGATAGCGAGCATTTTGACTTGTTGCGTGGTGGCGATGTCTCGCAGATAACACAAGTACAATTATATAATATATATATTTTATAAAAAATTAATATTTTTTTTATCTAAAACGATCGGTATCGGCCGATATGGCTCAAGACGATCGGTGACAAAAAACGTGATCGGGGCATCCCACATGGCTCTGGTTTGAACTGGCTGGATCTCAGTGTGAATCATCTCATCATGATGACTAGGTTTCACTCCCACACGGCACATTAATATAATCGGGCATCCAATCGATCAACGTTATCTCACTGACAGAGTAACTCACTATCCACATGGATCCATTTCAACAGCACCAATTCCTTCTCCAAAAAAGTGGACTTTGTGCTGAGATTGAGAATAATGTGAAAAAACCCTTTTCTCACAACACTCGGACCTTAAAACAACTATGTTTATAATAAGCCATACGTTCCTAAATATTGTCTTAATCTGCACAAGTGATATCTCATTTTGAAATGATCCTGTATTTTCATTATGTGAAAAACAAATGTTTTTTTTATATTCTAAATATGCCCCTGCCTACAGTATGCGATTGGTCACATGCAGAATATTTACATATTGAACACATAAGTAGTAAAAAAAATAATATATATATTCTAACGCATCTACATTTACATTTGTATCTATGGTGTGTTCTATGAAGGAGGGTGCGTTTGTTTTGCGTATCAGGTTGCAGACGCGGCAGAGCGTGCTGGATAATTAGCACTCCGGAGGAGAGGGGTTGTGTTGTTGTGTTGGGAGTGTGCGTGGCTAATGACCCTGTTGGCATAGTAGCGGCGTGTTCAATGGGCTGTGAGCGTGGACACAGTCAGCGGACCTGCTGCCAGCCAAGTGCCGGCTCGCGTTCAGCACAACATCTCTTGGCACGCCGCACCGGCAAACCCCCCCCCCCCAGCCCGTACCAAGCTGGGAAGACGCATGGCCCGAATTTAACCCTTGCACTGAAGAACCATGTGAGTCCGTTTTGGAATTCTTTGGACAGCCCACGCATTTAAATGGGTGTAAAATAAATTCAAATCACTTGTAGTGTGAATGTGCTATACATCACCAAAAGGTACTCGACCTCTACTGTCTTTAACTATGAATGAACACAACACTCTAACTTACCATCTTTAGATAATAAAGTACTCAGCCTCTACTGTCTTTAACTACGAGTGAACACAACACTCTAACTTACCATCTTTAGATAATAAAG
Organism: Notolepis coatsorum; assembly: GCF_963971535.1. Lineage (NCBI taxonomy): Eukaryota > Metazoa > Chordata > Actinopteri > Aulopiformes > Paralepididae > Notolepis > Notolepis coatsorum. Next base: position 57,111,550 of record NC_140169.1, read on the forward strand.
TACTCAGCCTCTACTGTCTTTAACTATGAGTGAACACAACACTCTAACTTACCATCTTTAGATAATAAAGTACTCAACCTCTACTGTCTTTAACGATGAATGAACACAACACTCTAACTCGCCATCTTTAGATAATAAAGTACTCGGCCTCTACTGTCTTTAACTATGAGTGAACACAACACTCTAACTTACCATCTTTAGATAATAAAGTACTCAACCTCTACTGTCTTTAACTATGAATGAACACAACACTAACTTACCATCTTTAGATAATAAAGTCCTCAACCTCTACTGTCTTTAACTATGAATGAACACAACACTCTAACTTACCATCTTTAGATAATAAAGTACTCAGCCTCTACGGTCTTTAACTATGAGTGAACACAACACTCTAACTTACCATCTTTAGATAATAAAGTACTCAGCCTCTACTGTCTTTAACTATGAGTGAACACAACACTCTAACTCACCATCTTTAGATAATAAAGTACTCAACCTCTACTGTCTTTAACTATGAGTGAACACAACACTAACTTACCATCTTTAATAAAGTACTCAGCCTCTACTGTCTTTAACTATGAGTGAACACAACACTCTAACTTACCATCTTTAATAAAGTACTCAACCTCTACTGTCTTTAACTATGAGTGAACACAACACTCTAACTTACCATCTTTAGATAATAAAGTACTCAACCTCTACTGTCTTTAACTATGATTCAACACAACACTCTAACTTACCATCTTTAGATAATAAAGTACTCAGCCTCTACTGTCTTTAACTACGAGTGAACACAACACTCTAACTCGCCATCTTTAGATAATAAAGTACTCAGCCTCTACTGTCTTTAACGATGAATGAACACAACACTCTAACTTACCATCTTTAGATAATAAAGTACTCAGCCTCTACTGTCTTTAACTACGAGTGAACACAACACTCTAACTCGCCATCTTTAGATAATAAAGTACTCGGCCTCTACTGTCTTTAACTATGAATGAACACAACACTATAATTGACCATCTTTAGATAATAAAGTACTCAACCTCTACTGCCTTTAACTATGAATGAACACAACACTAACTTACCATCTTTAGATAATAAAGTCCTCAACCTCTACTGTCTTTAACTATGAATGAACACAACACTCTAACTTACCATCTTTAGATAATAAAGTACCCAGCCTCTACCGTCTTTAACTATGAGTGAACACAACACTCTAACTTACCATCTTTAATAAAGTACTCAACCTCTACTGTCTTTAACTATGAGTGAACACAACACTCTAACTTACCATCTTTAGATAATAAAGTACTCAGCCTCTACTGTCTTTAACGATGAATGAACACAACACTCTAACTTACCATCTTTAGATAATAAAGTACTCAGCCTCTACTGTCTTTAACTATGAATGAACACAACACTCTAACTTACCATCTTTAGATAATAAAGTACTCAGCCTCTACTGTCTTTAACTATGAGTGAACACAACACTCTAACTTGCCATCTTTAGATAATAAAGTACTCGGCCTCTACTGTCTTTAACTATGAATGAACACAACACACTAACTTACCATCTTTAGATAATAAAGTACTCAGCCTCTACTGTCTTTAACGATGAATGAACACAACACTCTAACTTACCATCTTTAGATAATAAAGTACTCAGCCTCTACTGTCTTTAACTATGAATGAACACAACACTCTAACTTACCATCTTTAGATAATAAAGTACTCAACCTCTACGGCCTTTAACTATGAATGAACACAACACTCTAACTTACCATCTTTAGATAATAAAGTACCCAGCCTCTACTGTCTTTAACGATGAATGAACACAACACTCTAACTTACCATCTTTAGATAATAAAGTACTCAGCCTCTACTGTCTTTAACGATGAATGAACTAGGGCTGGGCGATATAACATAACGATAATTTTCGTGATATATTTTAATAATTGATATCGGGGGGGAAAAAATATCGGAAAAAAATATATCGAAATATTATATATATATATATTTTTTTTTTTTTTTTTTGTGACCTGCAATGCAACAGGGCAGTTTTAAAACCAGAGACAGTGGACAGACTTGTCTTTCTTGCCTGCAACTTAAAGTAATGGCTTTGCTTGTCCAAATGACAATACTGACCAAATTGAGATTTATTTCTCTTTTATTTTGTTTGCTTTCTAATTTAAAATACAGTTTGAACCCGTCTGTACACAGTAGGCTATGTGTGCTAGCAGAGCTAGTCTCCAGTCACGAGTCACGGTGCACATGTGAGGTGGTTTGTCCACCAAAAAATTTAAAAGAAACTAGCAGAGCCAGAACTGTTCAACTCCCCTGGAGCCACAGCCAGCAGAGAAGCCGGTTTACTTTCGCTTTCAAACCAGCTGCAGCCTGAGAACTGGAGTGTGGAGTACTTATAACAATATCGATAATTATCGATATAGAGTGATATGATAACATTATATCGTGATATAATTTTTTGCCATATCACCCAGCCCTAGTGTGTACTATAGTGTGTACTATATTGGGTGATGGAGGCTAGTGTGTGTACTGTAGTGTGTACTATATTGTAATGCTTTTGTCTCGTCTCACGGAGGCTCAGGCTTGAAATTCTAGCTCCATCAGAGGCAGCTCGTCAACAAGAGGTCAATGTGGTGGATACTGTGGGTGGAGTCTCAGAGAGGTGTCAGATGACACACACACACACACACACACACACAGGACACCACACACACACACCACCGTAAGCAAACTCATTTCAAACAGCACTCATTAATTAATGAATGAATCCAACCTTTGTCAATGAAGTTGTACATGTTTTAATGGATCATTATCCTTACTTGCCTTATTGTTGTGATTTTATATGCTGTGTGATTTTATATGCCTTTTTATTTTTTTGCTCAACTCTGTCTGTACACTCAACGTGACTGTTGCCTCAGTTGCCTTTCGAGTTTAAATAAAGGTTTGAAATTAAATTAATTGGCTGATGGGGCGGCTAAGTGGCGCAGTGGGCAAGGCGCTCGCCACTAATGCAGGAGATGCTGGGTTCGAGCCCAGCTCTCGGCATTGCTACCAGCTTGGCTGGTCGTTCATACTAACGCAATTGGCAGTGTTAGGGGGTGGGAAGCTGGTGGGTGGGGATCGGACATTGTGGACAGCGACTCCTACAGGTCGGTTGGTGCGCCTGCGCAGCAGAATCAGGAAGCGACAGGGGCGGCGTGACCCTCCCACGCAGACCCTCGCCGATGAGAGATCGGGCTGTGCAGGTGAAAAGATGCGACAGGCTGCCTCCTCGTGTACCGGAGGGGACACGTGATGCAAGGCTTCGTCCACATTGCAGCCGGCTTGTGGGAGGCATGGCCTAACAGCGTTCGAGACAGGGGAGGGTAGAATTGGACGATACGAAATTGGGGATGGGAGAAAAATTGAAAATGGGAGAAAAAGTAGATAAAAAATAAAGATTAATTGGCTGATGGCGCTCCTTTGAAAGATCTGTAATCAGGGTGCAATCCACGGGGGGAGCTGGGTGAGCTATAGCTCCCCTAGATCAGACATCAGCTCCCCTGGGGGTCTCTAAAGCTCCCCTGGGGGTCTCTAAATTACTGAAAATAAATGCTATTTTTGCCATGCATTTCTCATTTTTCTGTAATTATCTGTATCATCATCGTGTATAATGATAAAATTATGCTATTTTGATGTATCATTAATGATTTGCGCACTAATTCACTGTAATAGACAATAGCATAAATATGCACTGCAGATTATATCGGCACTGCAGATTTACCCTACTCGTAATAGATGGCAACATGCTATTCTTGCGTTTACCATTCGGAGCGTGGCGGCGCTGCAGCCTGCAGGCACAAATCAAACTTCATCAAACAAGCGTAATGTCGAAACTTAGTTAAATGAAATATCAAAGAAGTAAGCCTTCTTTTACAAAGAATGCGAAGCAGCCTGCTGCGGGGACTGCTTCTGTCACATGCAGATTTTGAGAATTGGGCAAATCTTCACCATCAGCGATAATGTTGCATTTGCCTACTACTATAATAATGTTAGACTCGATGTGTTTGGTCGTGGACTTGTTGTTCGGTATTGGTTCATCCGTGTGTTTATGTGTAAATAGGACTGTTGTGTGTGAATTTTAGTGTTGGATCAGAGGGGTTAATCTGAGCATGTGTATTTTAATATGTGCGTCTCCATCATGCCTGCAGACCTGTGTGGTGTGGACTATGTGTGGTTCTGTAACGTTACTCATACCCAGAGTCATATTCTATGACTCTGTTCATACCTATAGCCTAATAGGGCCCGTGTCGACCGGGGACGTTTTATGAGTTGTCAGCTCCTGTCTGTCATTCATTTCTATGCCACAGACACTGCCGGCGCGTTCCTTTTCCCAGCGCCGCGCCTCGCGTTTTTGCGGCAGTCGCGAGACCCAGGAAAAAGCGATCCGAGCTTTTTTTTTTTTTTTTTGTCCCCCCCCCCCCCCCCGGGAGCTCCCCCGAAAATCATGGTATGGATTGCACACTGTCTGTAATGATGAATTAAATGAATCTCGCCTCATCATTACAGATCTTTCCAAGGAGCGGCATCAGCCAGAAACATTGAATAGGATGGTGTTCACAGATCTACTGTAAGTGGTCATCAGCCAGAAACATTTAATAGGATGGTGTACTGTACACAGATCTACTGTAAGTGGTTCTAGCATTGAGAGAGAGAGTCCCTGAATATTAATATCTTGGGTGTGTGGCTCAAATTTTGGAACCCGTTCTAGTGACGGGCTGGTTGAGATGATAAGATGATCGACAGCTCCTTCCTGCAATCACTGCAGTTATGTAATTGACTGTAACACCCTCCCTCTTGTGTCATGTTTATTAACGTGTCATCTTCTTGTGGTTGGAATATACATGTTGACAATGCAGCCAGACCAGATACAAGATAGACAGTATTTGCTGAACCTACAATTAAAATCCACCCGATCCACAGGAGAAATAAGTGGATGTTTCATAACATTTTCTGAACTATACTAATAAGACAATAACATAAAATAATGGACTGCATGTTTTATATATTGTGGTCATGTTTGCTTTGAGAGAGAGAGAGAGAGTAGTCTATTCTCACAGAGAGAGGAGGAATGTGGGTGATAGCATTGTGTATTATTGGCAATATAACTGTGCGTTGTAACTTTAAGGAGGTGGGGAGGTGGAGAGGTGATGTGGGGAGGTGAGGTGGATAGGTGATGTGGGGAGGTGGAGAGGTGATGTGGGGAGGTGAGGTGGAGAGGTGATGTGGGGAGGTGAGGTGGATAGGTGATGTGGGGAGGTGGGGAGGTGGTGAGGTGATGTGGGGAGGTGAGGTGGAGAGGTGATGTGGGGAGGTGGAGAGGTGATGTGGGGAGGTGAGGTGGAGAGGTGATGTGGGGAGGTGGAGAGGTGATGTGGGGAGGTGAGGTGGAGAGGTGATGTGGGGAGGTGAGGTGGATAGGTGATGTGGGGAGGTGAGGTGGATAGGTGATGTGGGGAGGTGATGTGGGGAGGTGAGGTGGTGAGGTGATGTGGGGAGGTGGAGAGGTGATGTGGGGAGGTGAGGTGGTGAGGTGATGTGGGGAGGTGAGGTGGTGAGGTGATGTGGGGAGGTGAGGTGGAGAGGTGATGTGGGGAGGTGAGGTGGAGAGGTGAGGTGGGGAGGTGATGTGGGGAGGTGAGGTGGAGAGGTGAGGTGGGGAGGTGATGTGGGGAGGTGAGGTGGAGAGGTGAGGTGGGGAGGTGATGTGGGGAGGTGAGGTGGAGAGGTGATGTGGGGAGGTGAGGTGGAGAGGTGAGGTGGGGAGGTGATGTGGGGAGGTGAGGTGGAGAGGTGAGGTGGAGAGGTGATGTGGAGAGGTGATGTGGAGAGGTGAGGTGGGGAGGTGAGGTGGAGAGGTGAGGTGGGGAGGTGAGGTGGAGAGGTGATGTGGGGAGGTGAGGAGGTGGAGAGGTGATGTGGGGAGGTGAGGTGGAGAGGTGATGTGGGGAGGTGAGGTGGATAGGTGATGTGGGGAGGTGGGGAGGTGATGTGGGGAGGTGAGGTGGTGAGGTGATGTGGGGAGGTGGAGAGGTGATGTGGGGAGGTGAGGTGGTGAGGTGATGTGGGGAGGTGAGGTGGTGAGGTGATGTGGGGAGGTGAGGTGGAGAGGTGATGTGGGGAGGTGAGGTGGAGAGGTGAGGTGGGGAGGTGATGTGGGGAGGTGAGGTGGAGAGGTGATGTGGGGAGGTGATGTGGGGAGGTGATGTGGAGAGGTGATGTGGAGAGGTGATGTGGAGAGGTGATGTGGGGAGGTGAGGTGGAGAGGTGATGTGGGGAGGTGATGTGGGGAAGTGATGTGGGGAGGTGATGTGGAGAGGTGAGGTGGAGAGGTGAGGTGGGGAGGTGATGTGGGGAGGTGATGTGGGGAGGTGATGTGGGGAGGTGAGGTGGAGAGGTGATGTGGGGAGGTGAGGTGGATAGGTGATGTGGGGAGGTGAGGTGGGGAGGTGATGTGGGAAGGTGAGGTGGATAGGTGATGTGGGGAGGTGAGGAGGTGGAGAGGTGATGTGGGGAGGTGAGGTGGAGAGGTGATGTGGGGAGGTGAGGTGGATAGGTGATGTGGGGAGGTGAGGTGGATAGGTGATGTGGGGAGGTGAGGTGGATAGGTGATGTGGGGAGGTGAGGAGGTGGAGAGGTGATGTGGGGAGGTGAGGAGGTGGAGAGGTGATGTGGGGAGGTGAGGTGGAGAGGTGATGTGGGGAGGTGAGGTGGTGAGGTGATGTGGGGAGGTGAGGTGGAGAGGTGATGTGGGGAGGTGAGGTGGAGAGGTGATGTGGGGAGGTGAGGTGGATAGGTGATGTGGGGAGGTGAGGTGGATAGGTGATGTGGGGAGCAGCGTTTCCGTTAGCCGGTAATTACCGGTATTTGACCGGCAAAATCTGTTGAAGTCCGACATATTTAATCTCTCCGGTCATAGTGTCCGGTGAAAATAGTTCCCTCTGGGCACAGTTTGATTATTTGAATTGTATTTGGATGGGCTGGAGTTGGGTGGCCTATGCGATGAACGAAACAATCATTGCGTTTGTTGTCGTTGCTTCGCTCAGCGAGAGCTTGCTGCTGGTTTGGGGAAGGCATGCAGCTGCAGACCCACAGAACCCACCAGCTTTGCTGGCACAGTGCGGTCCCCAGACCTGGAAAGCTGCTCTGCGGGTCTGCAGCTGGATGCTTCTTGCAAACTAACTGCGGCCGGCTCGCGCTGATAACAGCTTTCATTGTTGGACCGGCTGCTTGGTGGAGCAACGATGAAACGAATGTAATGAATCGTTCGTCGCATGGGCTATTTAATTTTGGCCTGTTTTGGTACGGTTCGGGTGGTCAAGTTGTGCTTGGAGGGAGTTGTTTTCACCGGACATTATGACCAGCACCAAGTCGTTGGGAGGTGGAGATATACATCACGCAAACCCACGATAATGTTGCCGTCTCTCTCTGCAAAATTTCTCAGTTCTTCGCTTGATATAATTAATACAAATGTCCAATATAACGGAATTCGTTAGCTCATAAAAATGTGATTATAACAGACTGCTGTTTAGTGTCAGACCGACTGCCCACATACGTGGTCTATTTTATTTCAAGTCAGCAGCAGCACAGAGTATCGAGGGACTTATTTTATTTGGAATATATTAATGACTGTATACGCAAAAGTAGCCTAGTAAATAAATAAATCTACATGCCTTGAGGATGACATTCTTTATATAGCCTGCCTATCAATTGTTTTAAAGCTCAATAAACTATGACCGGAATTAATCTCATTTGTCCGGTAGATTGAAATCTTGCAGGTCACGGAGACCGGCAACAATTTTTTCTAACGGAAACCCTGGTGGGGAGGTGAGGTGGATAGGTGATGTGGGGAGGTGAGGTGGATAGGTGATGTGGGGAGGTGAGGTGGATGGATAGGTGATGTGGGGAGGTGAGGTGGGGAGGTGGACTGCCAGTTGGGGTGGTATTAAGCCCCATGGTGTCCGAGGCCGCCCTGCAGACCTGCCCCTGGCTGAGCATGTGCTGCTGGCCCGAGATCGGAGCAGCAGACACTGCTTCTTTGTTGCTTCAGACGAGACAAGCATTAGATTGTCAAGTCTCTCAACCTGAGTGACGGCACAAAGCGGCAGCCGAATGGGCCGATCCAGACGACAGCATGACCGATACCGATATATACAGTATGTATTGTTTTTTATGAATGTATGTTTTTTCTTAGTTTTTTGTATGGTATAGCAGTATTAAAAGGTCAGTTTACATTACAGATGGTATAGCATAGGGGTGGGCGATATGACGATATTAAATAAATATCGGATACAGTTGCATTAAAGATACACTTCTGAAACGTATCGTGGACTAGGGCTGCAACGATTAGTCGACATAATCGACGTTGCGTCGATTATAAAAAACAGTTGACGAGAAATTGTTGCGTCGATTAGTCATTAAAAAAAAAAAAAAAAACGTTTAATTTTTTTTTTTTTTTTTGTGCACTACCTATCTTTGTGAGAGTGGCTTCTCAGGGTTCCAGACAACATCATAACGTGATGATCCCATAGCAAATTTTGGACATTGAAAACATTGTTCCCCTGCAGGAGATGATGATCAGACTAGACACACAATACATTACACACGCACTCCTCTCACTCACACACAGCGATCAGAGTAAGACACACACATACACACTCCTCTCACTCACACACAGCGATCAGAGTAAGACACACACACATACACACTCCTCTCACTCACACACAGCGATCAGAGTAAGACACACACATACACACTCCTCTCACTCACACACAGCGATCAGAGTAAGACACACACACATACACACTCCTCTCACTCACACACAGCGATCAGAGTAAGACACACACACATACACACTCCTCTCACTCACACACAGCGATCAGAGTAAGACACACACACATTCACACTCCTCTCACTCACACACAGCGATCAGAGTAAGACACACACACATTCACACTCCTCTCACTCACACACAGCGATCAGAGTAAGACACACACACATACACACTCCTCTCACTCACACACAGCGATCAGAGTAAGACACACACACATACACACTCCTCTCACTCACACACAGCGATCAGAGTAAAACACACACATTCACACTCCTCTCACTCACACACAGCGATCAGAGTAAGACACACACACATACACACTCCTCTCACTCACACACAGCGATCAGAGTAAGACACACACACATTCACACTCCTCTCTCTCACACACAGCGATCAGAGTAAGACACACACACATTCACAAATTACACAGTACACACCTCTCACTCACACAGCGATCAGAGTAAGACACACACACAAATTACACAGTACACACACTCCTCTCACTCACACAGCAATCAGAGTAAGACACACACATACACACACGGACTCCTCTCACACACAGCAAATAAAAGACCTAGAAGTCTGTCTGATCTGACTCATCCCCCTCTCCCCTTACAGCTGTTCCACGTCACCCTCGTGGATCAAGTTACAGCCCCATCAGCCGCAGTGCTGGGGGCAGCTGCTAGTTATTTCTTTTTTATTATTATTTTTTTAGTTATTTAAAGTACACTTCCACTTTAATTTGTATTATTTAATTTATTTATCTTGTTATGAGTGATTGCTGTATTGTTCTTCAAATACATTTTCATTTAAAGTGGCTTAAGATCCAAATTCAAATGTTTCATGAGTCATTATTTTAATTTGCTATGGGATCATCATGTTATGATTAGGGCTGCAACTAATGACTAATTTGGTAGTCGACTAATCTGCCGATTATTTTTTCGATTAGTCGACTAATCGAAAACCAATTATGTAAACAAAAACAAAAAACAAAAAAAAAGGATATCATTTTTTTTTTTAAACTACCTATCTTTGTGAAAGTGGCTTCTCAGCTCTGGTCCAGCTGAAGACAGAGCAGAGGAACAGATTGGACATTGAGCATGACCTCAGAGTTGCTTGTCTACCATCACCCCAGACTTTGAGACTCTTGTCAGGACCAAACAACAACATCATAACATGATGATCCCATAGCAAATTAAAATAATGACTCATGAAACATTTGAATTTGGATCTTTAAGCCACTTTAAATGAAAATGTATTTGAAGAACAATACAGCAATCACTCATAACAAGATAAATAAATTAAATAATACAAATTAAAGTGGAAGTGTACTTTAAATAACTTTTGTTTGCTGTGTGTGAGAGGAGTCCGTGTGTGTGTGTATGTGTGTGTGTCTTACTCTGATCGCTGTGTGAGTGAGAGGAGTGTGTGTACTGTGTAATTTGTGTGTGTGTCTTACTCTGATCGCTGTGTGTGAGAGAGAGGAGTGTGAATGTGTGTGTGTCTTACTCTGATCGCTGTGTGTGAGTAAGAGGTGTGTACTGTGTAATTTGTGTATGTGTGTGTGTCTTACTCTGATCGCTGTGTGTGAGTGAGAGGAGTGTGAATGTGTGTGTGTCTTACTCTGATCGCTGTGTGTGAGAGAGAGGAGTGTGAATGTGTGTGTGTCTTACTCTGATCGCTGTGTGTGAGAGAGAGGAGTGTGAATGTGTGTGTGTCTTACTCTGATCGCTGTGTGTGAGTGAGAGGTGTGTACTGTGTAATTTGTGTATGTGTGTGTGTCTTACTCTGATCGCTGTGTGTGAGAGAGAGGAGTGTGAATGTGTGTGTGTCTTACTCTGATCGCTGTGTGTGAGTGAGAGGAGTGTGTATGTGTGTGTGTCTTACTCTGATCGCTGTGTGTGAGTGAGAGGAGTGTGTATGTGTGTGTCTTACTCTGATCGCTGTGTGTGAGTGAGAGGAGTGCGTGTGTAATGTATTGTGTGTCTAGTCTGATCATCATCTCCTGCAGGGGAACAATGTTTTCAATGTCCAAAATTTGCTATGGGATCATCATGTTATGATGTTGTCTGGAACCCTGAGAAGCCACTCTCACAAAGATAGGTAGTGCAAAAAAAAAAAAAAAAAAAAAAAAATTAAATAATATTTTTTTTTAATGACTAATCGACGCAACAATTTCTCGTCGACGATTTTTTTATAATCGACATCGTCGATTATGTCGACTAATCGTTGCAGCCCTAGTTATGATGTTGTTGTTTGGTCCTGACAAGAGTCTCAAAGTCTGGGGTGATGGTAGACAAGCAACTCTGAGGTCATGCTCAATGTCCAATCTGTTCCTCTGCTCTGTCTTCAGCTGGACCAGAGCTGAGAAGCCACTTTCACAAAGATAGGTAGTTAAAAAAAAAAAAATTATCCTTTTTTTTTGTTTTTTGTTTTTGTTTACATAATTGGTTTTCGATTAGTCGACTAATCGAAAAAATAACCGACAGATTAGTCGACTACCAAATTAGTCATTAGTTGCAGCCCTATCGTGGACATCGCAATGTTTTGCACAAACCCTGTATTTGGATGTTGTTGTAACTAAGGCCCCGTTTAGACGGAAACGCTAGCAGGTGAATCAGCAAAAATATTTTTTCGGATGTGCCTTTCGTTTATACGGAAACGGCGTTTTTACGGGGTGAAACCGCAAAAAAGTGAGACTACCTTCCAGGGTGGAATTCCTAGAAACGCAAAAGCTTTGCGCTCTCGTCTAAACTGTTAAAACGTATAAATCTGATAAAACGATGACGAAAGGTTTGTCACGGCTCTGGTCGCGCGTACTGCTTACGTCACAGGTAGCAGGTATGCGCCAGTAGCCGAGACGTAAACAAAGCAAGTATGTCTGACTTATATCAACGGAGATCACCTGAAGGCTACATTGGCAGTACTTTTAACCCTTTCACTGCCACACGACAGAAGGTTACCCCTTTACTATCACACAACCGGCTGTCGTGTGGCAGTGAAAGGGTTAAATACACAAGAATCTGTCCCGCGGCGTGAGTGGACCCACTGTCTGTGAGTGACTCTGCTTTGGTGCAATCACATTCCCCATCCACAGTCTGCGAATCAGAGGCAGAGTAGGGCGGGTCTTCACAGCACGTCATGTGACATATGCGCCAATCGTGTGACAGCGGGTCTCCGTCGTTACAGCGTCGTCTGCACGGAGAATTCCACTCCAAAACGCTCGTCTAAACGTAAAATTAAAAGTGAAACCGCAAGATGACTTTTGCGGTTTCTGTTCACAAAACGCTCGTCTAAACGGGGCCTAAGCCTACTAGTATATGTTGTCACGTCAGTTTCTAAGCCGCCGCAGCTAAGATGAGACTTGCTTTAGCGCAGAGCTTTCCTCTCGCCCTCTCACAGAGAAAAGTCACACTCGCCCAACTTACACGCACATACACGCACGCACACACACACACACACACCCAGAGCCAGAGAGGCGGTGCCACAGGAAGCGTGCACCGTAAGAGGATACGAGAGCGCGAGAGAAGTAAAGAGAGTTTAAATGTTAGCCCTAGGGCTGGGCGATATGACCAAAAACGTTATCGCGATAAAATTATAAAATTATTTTCATATAATTCGATATCGATAATTATCGTCGATATAATGTCTGTCAAGTTTAATTAACTTCTAATATGCTGCTGCGAATGTCTCAAGTCGAGTTGATGTCGTCATCAGTCCTTGCACGTTAGCAGTTAGCCGACAAGCGGAGTATCTCATGACAATAAATATGACACTAAAATACTCTCTTCCGCCACAATATATTGAAACGACGTCCACTCCCACACTATTATAAACGTGGCCTCAGAATTCAAAACACACACATACTCGGCACGTAAATATATAAAACAGTGCCGTGCAAGCTAGTTAACCTAGCCAGCCTGTTGGTTCTACGCAGTGTATTCCATGACAATGTGCTAAATATCACACTAAAATACTCTCTTCCGCCACAATATATTGAAACGACTACCACTGTATACCCCCACTACTATAAACGTGGCCTCAGAATTCACCACACACACATACTCGGCACGTAAATATATAAAACACGCCGTGCAAGCTAATTAGCCTAGCAAGCCTTGTTGTTGAGTGAGTCCTACCGCTCTGGGTCTCCTTCCGGGTCACTCTCCGTCGATCTCGGCCATCTCCTTCACTGATTGGTTGTTAGCTGTTGTGCGTAGCACGTCATCACGTAAGGTTGGTTGTTGTTAGTGAGTGAGCTGAGCCGAGGCTGAACGGAGCCAAGCTTGGAAAATCGATATATCGAAACTTTGCGACCACGTTTCATGTTTATTTAGAGGAAATAATTTATCGCGATAGTTATCGTTATCGTTTTATCGCCCAGCCCTAGTTAGCCCTACGTGTTTTATTTAGAAACGGCAATGGAATATGGAGGAGCCGAGGCGGACGAACTAGGGGGGGGGGGGGGCATGCAGACAGTGGAAAAGCGGCATGAGAGAATACTTCATAATGTTTCATGCAATAAAAAAGTTAATATATACATACACATGATGCACAAACACCTTTAGAGTGTTCTGTTTACCAGTAGGATGTTATAACATTGCTGATAATAAGAAATTATTATTATTTTCTCACAATAGTGTATATATATATCGTGTGTGTGTGTGTGTGTGTGTGTGTGTGTGTGTGTGTGTATTTTTGGCTAAAGTGATAGAAAACACAGTACTGTGCAAAAGTCTTAGGCACCAAAGAGTTTTTATATAAATTGTCTTAGATGTTAATACATTTTTTTCTGTATTAGTGTGTCGGTAGACTACTTTTTGACATTTTTAGAAACTTTTAATTAAATAATTTTTGAAAGCATCTTCACGGTTTAATGCAAACATACATATGCAGGAACTATTATAATCATCCTGTTGGCGTGACTGTATGCATCAAAGGGTTAAATCAAGCATTTTTAAGTGCTTTAGAGGAAATGTCAACCTATTGTGATATATATCGTGACAGCCAAAAATGGGTTTGTTCTCTCTCCCCCCCCCCCCCCCCCCAACCCTGCTGGTTACTGGTTGGCTTTGATTAAATAACTGCTAACTAATAGTGAAATGGGTTGAACCACAGGTGAGGCGTCTTTCCACACGAATGCCCTAGGGCCAAAAAGGGAAGGGGGGGGGGGTTGGGAGCCACGACAACACAGCATAATTGTTTACTAGAGGCCTATCTAACTGTCGCCTAGCAACGGCAAGCTCCCAATCAGGTGTGGCGAACCATGCCTGTGTCAGTTAGCCTTGAGCTGTGTGTTTTAAATGATGGCTCTTTAAGACACACACACAGAGAGAGAGAGAGAGAGAGAGAGAGAGAGAGAGAGAGAGAGAGAGAGAGAGAGAGAGAGAGAGAGAAAGGAGTCGAGTGTGAAAGAGTGAGAGAAAGAGATATAGTTGGAGAGAGGGGAGGAGAGGGAGTGAGAGTGAAAGAGAGAGAGAGAGAAGCAGAACACATACTCTAGGTAGGACTAGTGTTTGTTTCATGGAGCGTAACAGGCAGTGACCAAGCCCTTATTCAAATTCTAGCTTTAAATACTAAAGCTCCCTTTTCTCTGGACTAGTATTATCATTCTGTGGACATCCAGTGATTTGTGATGATTCCAGAGGTCGTCTGGTTTTAATCCAGTGTGAATCTGCCATGATGTCTGTATTGTAATTTGTAACATCGTTAACATTCTATCGCAAATTATCTACGTCATTTGGTGAAGAGAGAGAGGTCCCCCGTTTATACTAATCCTGTCAACCTCTTTGTAGCCGTGACAATTTTTTTTAAAGGACCCTAAATTGGAACCAGCTTGAACGATGACGTTGATTAGTAGAATCCCCTCTTCTCAGCACAATCCAAGCTGTTCCTCATAATACACACGTTCTCTCCACAGTGCAACACGAAGTAGATATCAATGAGCTTCAGTGAGCCTCAGTGAGCTTCAGTTAGCCTCAGTTAGCTTCAGTCAGCTCCAGTCAGCTTCAATTAGCTTCAGTTAGCTTCAGTCAGCTCCAGTTAGCTTCAGTCAGCTTCAATGAGCTTCAGTTAACCTCAGTGAGCTTCAGTTAGCTTCAGTCAGCTTCAGTCAGCTTCAGTGAGCTTCAGTGAGCTTCAGTTAGCATCAGTTAGCTTCAGTTACCTTCAGTCAGCTTCAGTCAGCTTCAGTTAGCTTCAGTCAGCTTCAGTGAGCTTCAGTCAGCTTCAGTCAGCTTCAGTGAGCTTCAGTTAGCTTCAATTAGCTTCAATTAGCCTCAGTTAGCTTCAATTAGCTTCAGTCAGCTTCAGTGAGCTTCAGTCAGCTTCAGTCAGCTTCAGTGAGCTTCAGTTAGCTTCAGTTAGCTTCAGTGAGCTTCAGTTAGCTTCAGTGAGCTTCAGTTAGCTTCAATTAGCTTCAATGAGCTTCAGTTACCTTCAGTCAGCTTCAGTCAGCTTCAGTTAGCTTCAGTTAGCTTCAGTCAGCTTCAGTTAGCCTCAGTTAGCTTCAGTGAGCTTCAGTGAGCTTTAGTCAGCTTCAGTGAGCTTCAGTGAGCTTGCACAGAAAAGAGCTCGACCCCTTTGACTTAGCATTGGTTTGTAGCCAACTATACCGTTATTAGAGTACCTGTGATACTACTTCCAAAATTCCAATAGATAGTGATATTATTCTTTGCCCATATCACCCACCATACCACCCACCATATCACCCCCACCATATCACCCCCACCATATCACCCCCACCATATCACCCACCATATCACCCTCACCATATCACCCACCATATCACCCCCACCATATCACCCTCACCATATCACCCCCACCATATCACCCTCACCATATCACCCCCACCATATCACCCTCACCATATCACCCCCACCATATCACCCACCATATCACCCCCACCATATCACCCTCACCATATCACCCCCACCATATCACCCTCACCATATCACCCTCACCATATCACCCCCACCATATCACCCACCATATCACCCCCACCATATCACCCACCCTATCACCCACCCTATCACCCACCCTATCACCCACCCCTACGGCCAAGTCCTGGGACTATTGGTCGATGACTAACGTCTTTAGTCGAGGACAGCCCCCCAACCTGAGCCCTGACAAGACCCCCAACCTGAGCCCTGACCAGACCCCAACCTGAGCCCTGACCAGACCCCAACCTGAGCCCTATCTAACCTACCAACCTGGGGTCTGGTCCACCATACAAATACATCCCAAACTGGAACAATAACTTCAGACTCTTCTGTTGCCCGTCCCTGCTCACCAAAACAACCTGACCAGCACTGCTCCACTGGAGACAACACCATCTGAAGCCCGCCTTCAAATGTGGAAGGAAATGCTGTCCAACCACCAACACAGCTCCACTATGCTCACACCCCCCCCGCCCCCCTGCCAAAACCCTCCCACCAGGAGATAACATCTGGGCAAAATGGAAGTGCCTGAACTAGGCCTGCCGCGATAAGCAATAAATCGATTAATTGCCGCGATAATTAAAATGAATGCAATGATTTTGACGGGCGCGATTAATTGCTATTTGCGCGTTTGTTTTAATGAGGCGGAACCAGTGCCCCTTGCAGTCTCTCTCCGTGTGGGTTGGCCGCTGGCGTTACTACAGAGCACAGCACGGGAGCTCCGTGGGGCAGTAGCAACGCCACATATAGCTTAATACATTTCTCAATAGTGTTGCTCCTTTTAACCAAGTAGCGTTATTTGTAGTGTAACGTTAGAATAACACAGAATAACGTTAATACAATTACATGCATCATTGTTTACAATGAACGGGTGGGGCTAGTCAAAGCACTGGAGACGGGGACAAGTTAAACATGAATTAATTTATTATAACGGGTCGTTTTCGAGTCGTGCTGCAGTGCCTACGCACCACAGCTATTCTATTATATACTGCTTTGACGCTTCCTCCTCATCGTTGATTGCCTGTAGTAGCTGCATCTAACGTTAGTAGCTAACGTTAAAACTAAAAAACACAACCGGACGAGACAAGTTGTCGGCTAGGATAATCACAACAATACTTCCGGTCCGGTCGGTGGGCTTCAAAATAAAAGTCTTAAACCGGAAAAGACGGAGCGGTGGGCTTCAAAATAAAAGTTTTGGGAAATAAATTTCTCAAAAAAATTCTCTAACCGGTCGCAATAATATCGCTTATCGCGATATTTTCGGGGGCAATTAATCGCCCAGCAAAATGTGTTATCGTGGCAGGCCTAGCCTGAACCGACTCTGCTCAGGTGTTCCAGGGAAGCCCTAAGCAAGTTCAAGTTTCAAGTGTTTATTATTTGTCACAACAAAATACAGAATACTTTATGATGAAATGCTCGTTTCTGTATGAGCCCCTGAGAGTGTGCTACATACAGTAAAGAGAAAGTAAGTTAAAAAAAAGTAATTAAGAAGTAAGTAAAAAGTAAGTAAAGTCAATATACATATATACAATACAGAGTCAAATGAGTAACAGTGAGGTGCAGAGGTACAAAACTTAGGGTAGGGTGCAAATGAGGTATGAATGTAGTAGGGCTGCAACTAACGATTAATTTGGTAGTTGACTAATCTGTCAATAATTTTTTCGATTAGTCGACTAATCTAACGATTATTTCTGTCACACCCTCCATCTCTGCTTCCTGTGGGCGTGGCTCCTTTTCAGGGCTCTTAGCAGACTTCTTAGCTTAACATAACAGACCGACAGTAAGTTTGGGGGAACTAATGGGATAACTGAGGTTGCAACAAAAGTGCAACTAGGGCTAAAAACACAATGAAATAAAATAATAATAATAAATAATATATCCTTCTTAGCAGACTTCTTAGCTTAACATCCCAGGGAACTAATGGGATAACTGGGGATGTTGTTTGCTCCTGACAAGAGTCTCAACGTCTGGGGTGATGGTAGACAAAGCAACTCTGAGGTCGTGCTCAATGTCCAATCTGTTCCTCTGCTTTGTCTTCAGCTGGACCAGAGCTGAGAAGCCACTTTCACCAAGATAGGTAGTGCAAAAAGAAAAAATTATAAAAAGAAAAATGTACGACGCATCGACGCAAAAATTCGCCGTTGACGAGTTTTTATGATCGACGTCGTCAATTATGTCGACTAATCGTTGCAGCCCTAGAATGTAGTGTAAATCTCTTTAATAATAGATAAATATAAAGTGTGTTAAAGTGTCTAAAGTGAGTGGTAAGGTGAGTGTTTTTTTAAAGTGAGTGTGTACTGTACATGTGGATGTGTGTGCAGTGTGTGTATTTGATGGGTTGTTACATAGTGTCATTGTGCATCCTGATGGGGGATAGAAGCTCCTTCTGAGTCTCTCTGTACTGGCCGTTGAAGTATTATCGAGACAATGAAGACAACGAGTTGCAGACTGGACTCAAGTTTACTTGGTTGACATAGCGACGCTCATACATACTGGTGCACGCTTATATATCGTCCGGGTTGCACCACCGGCCTTATATGGTACCTACTGCATATCACTACATCCCCCCTGTTTAGCAGCATCGCCCCATATAATTAGCGGAACACTCTTATGTCAATAGTCCACTGAAATCACATCACCAAGTGCAAATCCTCCCCCTTATTTAGGTTTACATTCACCCCCCAAGACCATAATGATAACAAAGCACCAGAGTCCCCATGATGACCCAGCCTTGTGCTCCTGGTGTTGTTCTGGCCCTCTGTAGTGGGCACCTTCCGTGCAATAATGTGTGCTCAGGTCACATACAGTAGTCTTTGTAAAAATCTGGTCTGTTCACAACCCTCCCACATCTTGTGCGTCTTGGTCCTGGGCTATTGGGCACATGTGTAGTGCCATGTCCCTCTATCCTTGTTCAGCACAGTCACATGCTGTCCGGGGCGGAGTGGGGGTAATTCTCTGCGGCAGCTGCGGTCGTGATGCTCTTTTAGGTCCGCTGTTCTCTGTTCCATGTGAACCCTATGCTCCTCCCTGCCTGGCTCTGCCCGACTTGGCAGCAGGGTGGTGACAGGTCTCCCAAATATCAATTCTGCTGGTGATGGCAGTTTACTGTCGATGGGCGTCGCTCTGACCTGTAGTAATGCCATCTGTAGATTGCCTCCCTGTTCCAGGGTTTTGGTCACAATTGATTTGATGTGTCTCACGTGCCTTTCAATGAACCCATTGCTCTTTGGGTAATGGGGAGAGCTTGTGATGTGTTTGACTCCCCAGTCTGTTACAAACCTTTGGAAGGCCTGCCCTGTGTACTGTGGCCCATTATCTGTTAGGATCTCGTCTACTCGGCCAAACAGTGACAGGTACATCTGCATTTTTTGTGCGACTGCATGGCTAGACACATTAGGCATTTCATCCACCAGTGGATATTTGGAATACCTGTCCACAGTCAGAAGGAACTGGCGACCTTTGACCTCAAATAGGTCAGAAGCGATAGACTGCCATGGTTTGGATGGTATGTGGTGTGGGTGGAGAGGTTCTTTTGGGTTTGCATCTTGATGTTCCACACACTCTGCAGGATCTGCACACCCTTTCGATGTCATCATTCATTTTGATCCAATAGACACTTTCTCTGGCAAGGCGACGCGTTTTCTCAATCCCTTGGTGGCCCACATGTAACTGTTTCAGGATGTCCTCAGTCATGGAGTCTGGGATGAGTACCTGTCTACCTTTGAATATGACTCCTGCTTCCATTGCGAGCTCATCCCTGAAGGACCAGTAAGCACGCAGGTCCTTCGGCAGGTCTTTGATGTGCTCTGGCCATCCTAGGTGAATGACTTCTTTGAGGGCATTAAGTTTGAGATCCCTCACTGTTTCTGTACGGAGAGCGTCCTGTTTCTCAGGGGAGAAGTTTATTAATGCAATGGCATATTGCTTCTGATCCTCGATCTCCATATCAACTCCATCAATGCGCTCATCTAGCTCTATGTCCCCATGGTTTTCTGGGTTTGGCAACCGGCTGAGGGTGTCTGCCAGGATCATTTGAGTACCGGGTCGGTACATGACTTCATAATTGTACCCTTGTGTCTTTATCAGCATGCGCTGGAGTCGTGGTGGTGCAGCATGCAGTGGTTTTGCACATATGGTCACGAGTGGTTTGTGGTCTGTTACCACGAGAAACGATTTCCCATACAGGTACGTGTGGTATCGCTGCATCCCATATACAATGGCTAGCATCTCTCGTTCTATATTGCTGTATCTTGACTGGCAGTCAGTCAGTGTCTTTGAGCCAAAGGCGATGGGTCTGTTGTTCTGCACCAAAGCAATGCCCAATCCCTTCTCTGATGCATCCACTTCAAGGGTTAAAGGTGTGTTTGGGTCATAGTACTTCAGACATGCATGCTCGGTGACCGTTGACTTCAGGTCCTCGAAGCATTTCTGGTGGTCAGTGTCCCATATCCATGGAGCTTCGTTTTTTAGCAGCCCCCTCAAGGTGTGAGCCTTATCTGCAAACTTTGGTATATAGGGGGACAGGTATGTGAGCATTCCCATGAATCTGTGCAGATCATCTTTGTTTTGGGGTGTTGGCATGTGTTGTATGTCCCTGATCTTATCTGGGTCTGGCATGATGCCCTTGCCTGTGTACAGGTTGCCGAAGAAGGAAATGCTGCTTTGTTTTATGGTGCACTTGTCGCTGTTGAAAACAACACCTGCCTCGCCAGCTCGTTGCATCAGGTTGGTCAGGTTCTTGTCATGCTCTTCCTCGTTTGCTCCATATACTGCTATGTCATCAGCTATGCTGACCACACCTTGGAGCCCCTCTAGGATCTGGTCCATCTTGGCCTGGAAGAGGTCTTGAGACACACTCAGACCGAAGGGTAAGCGCTTCCAGCAGTACCGGCCAAATGGAGTCCGGAATGTTGTTAGGAGTTGTGAGTCTTTATCCAGGTGTATAGACCAATACCCTGCTTTTGCGTCAAGCTTGCTAAATATTTTGGCATTAGCAAATTCTGGGTTTAATTCCTCCACAGTTGGAATTTTGTGTGGGCATCTCCTAAGGCTGGCATTCAGTTTGAGGAGCCGTCTTTTTTCGTGCCGTACGTCAGACTGGAGCACCAGTCTGTGTGTTCTTCCACCTTTCTTATCACCTCTTGCTCCACCATTTTATCCAGCTCTGATTTTAGCTTGTCTTTGATGTGGATACTGCATTTCCGTGGTGGTTCAATGAAAGGTTCAGCATCCTTTTTCAAAAAGAGCTTAGCGGTTCCACTAAAATTGCCTAATTTATCAAACTGGTCTGGGTAAGCTTTCTTTAGCTCCGCAATGTTTGATATCCTCTTCAGTGGTTTCTGGCTGTTGTTAACCTTCTTGTTTACTGTATCAACATTGACAGTTACCAGGTTTAACAGCTCACTGGTTGGCAGTCCAACTACAGCTGGACCTGGCACATCCACAACATAGAACCTGGCATTGATCCATTGTGAGTCCTTGTACTGGCATGGAATGTCGATAGTACCCATACAGGGAATCTGATGACCACTGTATGCCAATAGCCTCCTGTAATTTCTCCTCAGCTTTTTCTGCGCACACGCATCCTTGCCATACATCTGTCTGAAGGTGCGTAGTGGAAGAGTATTGCCTGATGCCCCTGTGTCTATGTCTATTTTTAGACGGAGTGTATGTCTGTGGCCTGGTAGGTCAGGTGGTCTCACATTCAGTGTTGTGTATGCCTCTTCTCTGGGTGGCTTGCTCTCAATGCTGTGCATGCACTTCTCACTGATGGTGATTGAGTAGAATTTTGTTTGGTACTCCACTTCTTCATCAGCCTCTGTGCTGTCTATAGCATTGATATGGGACTCACCCCGCTGTCTGTGGTAACTCCTGGAGGCCTGTTGTCTGTCCTGTCTTTGTGGTGGTGGTGGAGACTTGCTTCTTTGGCTTTGACCGAAGCGTTGTTGTCCCTGCCGCCTGCTTTTCCTGCAGCACTTCGCCCAGTGGCCTCTGGTACCACAGGCAGAGCATTCATCGTTGAATGCAGGACATTGACGGGGTTTATGGCTCCTGCCACAGTTTTGGCATATTCGCCCTCTGTCCACTGCATGTATTTTCTCACCATGTGACATACCCAGTTGGTGTAACTGTTCATTGCCTGCTGATAGGGCTTCATATTTCCGCCCCTCTTGTAGAGGATGGCCTTTGGGTTTGCTGTACAGGTCATTCCTCAGAGCATCGTGGGGTGTGCTGGCAATGATCAGCTCCATTAAACGTTCATTGAGCTCTTCATCAACAAACTGGCATTTTTGAGCTAATGTTCTGGCTCTGGTCACAAAATCATCAATGCTTTCGTCTGTTTTTTGTCTATATTGCATTAATTGGAGCCTATGGATTCTAAAGTTAACATTCAATTTTAACTGACCTTCATAGAATTCCCATAGTTTGGCTGGCTTTTTCTTGTCAGCCTCACTGAGTCCACTAGCATTCAGCCGTTTCAGTCCTTCATCTCCAATGCCACGACATATTTTTCGTGCCTGTTTAGCATCGTCCTCTATTTCCTCATCTTCCAGGTAAAGAGACATTTTTTGTTTAAACAATGAAATAGCCTCACCCTGATCCGGGTCGGCCCAATTCATTGTTGGCAAATGTGATGCCATGACGTCTTCTCATTCGGGTTGCGCTTCCAGCGTGTGGACTGCTGCTGTCAGTTGTCAGCTGTCAGATTGCTTCATTAGCGCCGAGTTAGCGCTGACGGAGTGACGGGTTTCCTACTGCCGATGCAGAATTATCCTCAGACAATCTCCCGTCCTGCTTGTAGCAATCCACTACTGTTACCGCTGTCACCATGAAGTATTATCGAGACAATGAAGACAACGAGTTGCAGACTGGACTCAAGTTTACTTGGTTGACATAGCGACGCTCATACATACTGGTGCACGCTTATATATCGTCCGGGTTGCACCACCGGCCTTATATGGTACCTACTGCATATCACTACAGCCGTGAGACTCCGGTAGCGCTTGCCTGACCGCAGCAGTTCAAAGAGAGATGGGGTTATTATCTTAGTGGCCCGACCACATGAGACTGTGGCACAGAACCCCAGACCATGGAGCCCCTCCTTCCATGTCCTCTGTTAGGTGGACCCTGCACAGCAAAGGACCTACAGTAGCACCTAGCTTTTGTTTTTTTTGTTTACTGTGAGCGATTTGTAGTGCCAGATTTCCCTCGGGATGAATAACACACACACACACACACATTTGAAATGTTTATTTATGTCCACATAAACAGAAGTACAAGGAAGCCTCATACAAAGGACATAAACAATGCGAGTGCAATCAGAAAATTATGAAGAACAGTCAGGTACAAGGTGCATGGACGGCAGAATCATGGGAAAAGGTAACAGCGCCTCCTCCAAATTGAGCGGCTTCCTATAATTGCTGATACTGAGCAGTACCTGGCTAACTGCTTGGCCTTCCTTTTGGGGAGACCGGCTATTTGTAGGCCCCTCACAACCAACTTGTGCACATGCCCTAGGCTGCCAAAGATAAAAACTAGGAGTTTACATCTGTAGACTAGCTGTGAGATGGTCTGCTGTAGCTGTTGGTATTTCAGCATTTTGGTTAGAAAGGCTTCTTCTAAGCTGTAATCAAAAGTACAGCCAACCTCAAGAATGGACACCTCCCTAAGGTGTTCATTTACAACAAATACATCAGGGGTGTTAGCTGTAATATTAGAGAACATGGAATCATCATTGCACAGGTTGAACATGCTTGGCTTCACAGTAGAATGCTTAAACAGCGTGATGGAGGACCTAAAAATAAGAGATATCTTTCGCTATCAAATCTACTATTCTGTCATGCCTACATATGTAGAGGCCCCTGTATACATGGCAACCAGGGAGCGAAATTAACTTTTTGACTCACCGGCCAGTGGCGGGTAGATGGGAAGAGTCTACCCGGCAAGCATATTTCTTACCTGCCAAAATTTTTTTGATTAAAAAAATATATATATATATTTTATATAATTTTTTTTTTTTAAATAAAATATATATTATATAATCATACTTGTAGTTGTATTATCTGCGAGACATCGCCACCACGCAATAAGTCAAAATGCTTGCTATCTGCAAACAGCTCCACTGTCTGTGTGTATACTTGAGTAGCCTCCAGCTCCAGCAAGGATTCTCCGGCCCTGCAGCTAGACCCTATATTCAGCTAGACCCTACATTCAGCATGCAAGGATTCTCCGGCGATGCAGCTGGACCTATTTATAACGTTACCGTTCTTTTGTCAAATCACATTCAACGTGCCCTCAGCTAGAATACGCATTCAATCAATGTTATAAGACATTGATATCAGGAGCTATCTGTAGCTACTGCTAGCCCGGTAGATAACGTTAAGACAATTTAGTTTACTGGGACAGATGGATCAACGTGCGCTAGCTAAGCTAGCTAACGAGGGACCGGAGGTATTATGCACTCGAGTAGACTATTGCTGGAGCATTTGTTGATATCAGCAGCTATCAGTAGCTAGCCAGCTAGATACCGTTAGACAATGCCTCGTCATGTATTAAACTAAAAGTGAATAGTTGACTGGGTCATTGTTTAAACAGTAACGTTAGCTCTTGGAGGACCGATATAGACTAGAGCAGATGGAAGTAAACAAGCCAAATGATAGCTTCTGATTGGTCATTTGCTTTTTTTCTCATGAAACCAGTCACGTCACTCTACTGTGATTGGACCTAGTGCGATGTGGGACTTGTAGTTTTTTAACGATCTCGCGGCGGAGGAAAAAAAAGACGAGCGGCTATAATCTGTACTCACACAAGAGTATCGTTATGAAGTTATGAACTACACGTCTACACGCCACACGGCGGGCAGCCCTCTAAGTGTCATGCGCCAAAGGTAAAAACAGCCCGCCCCTGGCGGGCGGCAGGCTTTAGTTTCGGTCCCTGATGGCAACCATTTAAGATGTGGGACATGGTTTCAGCTATTTGGTCATTGTCATGATGAATACAGTGAGGAGCATGACTGCCTGGAAACCAGATGGATAGATTCAGTTTAGATGGTAAGAGAGAGAGAGCGAGAGCGAGACACGCACACACACACCTGGGGAAGGTGGTGTGACGACATCTCTTTCAAATATAGACCAGATACAGTTACAAGTAGGTTGGACATGGAAATGGATGTCCGGTCGATAGAGGGAAAGAGAGAGAGAGACACTACGACGGGAGTCCACCCAGCAAATTACATTAGCAACCAAATGGAAGGAGGATGACCGCTCTCTCCGGAAGTGCAGATATGGTATTGGCCCATAAAATGGAAATTCATTCAAATCAGGCCATGCTAGAGGTAGAAGAGTTTCAAGTTCAAGTTTCTTTAATAGTTGTCATACAGAAGTACAGAATACTTTCATACAAAATGCTTCTTACTGTTACGCTCCAGAGACTGTGCTAGACAAGATAGTATCAAATAACATAGTATAGCATGTAATTTTAGAAGAAGAAAATGAGGTCACAGTGTTCGGTATAGACATATGTACAATGTTCTGAGTTACCATATAATATACAATACTATGCAGTGTACTAATGTACAGTACTATATAGTGCAAAGCAGAAATGGGATGAGGTACAATTTACAGTAAGGTGTACGAGTTGTAGTGCAATCCTTCATCAATAAATATAAAGTGTGGGGAGTGGGTGCTACAGTGTGTTTGTTTAAAGTGGGTGTGTGCTATAAAGTGTGTGGAGTGGGTGCTACAGTGTGTTTGTTTAAAGTGAGTGTGTGCGTGTGGATGTGTGTGCTATGTGCGTTTGGTGGTTGTTGTTGTGTAGTGTTCATTCATTGTTCGTTTAGCAGCCTGATGGCCTGGGGATAGAAGCTTCTTCTGAGTCTTTCTGTGCTCGCCTTGAGACTCCGGTATCGCTTGCCTGACTGCAGCAGTTCAAAGAGGCAGTTGTTCGGGTGACTGGAGTCTTTAATGATTCTCTTCGCCTTGCCCTTGCAACGCTTGTTGTAAATGTTCTGGAGGGTGGGGAGCCCCCCTCCAATTGTGCGTTCGGCTGAACATGTCACTCTTTGTAGTCTGCTTCGGTCTTGTGCAGTGCTATTCCCAAACCAGGAGGTGATGTTGCCGGTCAAGATGCTCTCTATTGTACATGAGTAGAAGTTCTTAAGGATCTTCTGACTGACTTGGAACTTCCTTAGGCGCCTGAGGAAGTAGAGGCGTTGTCGTGCCTTCTTCACAACACTGTCAATGTGTGTGGTCCATGTCAAATCCTCGGATATGTAGGCTCCGAGGTACTTAAAGCTGTTGACTCTCTCAACCGGTGCCCCGTCGATGCTGAGGGGGCTGTAGTCCTTGACCCCCGACCTCCTGAAGTCCACAATCATCTCCTTTGTTTTGCCGACGTTCAGGGAGAGGCTGTTTTCCTGGCACCATCCCGCCAGGACCTTGACCTCTTCCAGGTAGGCCCTCTCGTCGTTGGCAGAGATCAGGCCCACCACCACTGTGTCGTCAGCAAATTTGATGATTGTATTGCTACTCCGCTGAGCCACACAGTCGTGTGTGTACAGGGAGTAGAGGAGGGGACTCAGAACACAGCCCTGGGGGGGCCCTATGTTGAGGGTGATGGATGAGGAGGTGCAGTTGCCTGCTCTCACCACCTGGGGTCTGCCAGTCAGGAAGTCCAAGACCCACTGGCAGAGGTCATAGTTCAAGCCCAGGTCCCTGAGCTTGGCTATGAGTATGGAGGGGACTATGGTATTGAATGCCGAGCTGTAATCGATAAATAGCATTCTCACATAGTTCCCCTGCCTCTTGTCCAGGTGTGATGCTGCTGTGTGCAGCACATGGGCTATGGCGTCCTCCGTGGACCTGTTGGGGCGGTATGCAAATTGCAGGGGGTCCATGTTGATGGGGAGGGAGGAGCAGATGTAGCCCTTTACTAGCTTCTCAAAGCACTTCATGGCTATGGAGGTGAGAGCTACAGGGCGGTAGTCGTTGAGGCAAGCAGGCTTGGATTTTTTGGGTACAGGGATAATAGTGGACTTCTTCAGGCAGGTGGGGATGACAGCCTGTTCTAAGGACAGGTTAAATATGTCAGTGAATACTGGGGCCAGTTGGTCGGCACAGACTTTTAGGACGCGGCCGGGGATGCCGTCCGGACCTGCTGCCTTCCTGATATTCACTTTTTTAAAGGTCCGCCTCACCTCATGCTCTGTTACCCTGAACACTGCGCCTCCATCCAAGAGGTTCTATAGTTGGCTGCTGGATAGAGACACTGATGTAAAGAAAGACACACACTGAGGTAGAGAATAGAGACACTGATGTAGAGAATAGAGACACTGAGGTAGAGAATAGAGACACTGATGTAAAGAAAGACACACACTGAGGTAGAGAATAGAGACACTGATGTAGAGAATAGAAACACTGAGGTAGAGAATAGAGACACTGATGTAAAGAAAGACACACACTGAGGTAGAGAATACTCATTATTACCACAGCACCTTTTTCACATTCTTCCCCCGGAGAGGGAGAGCTACTCCGTCTGTACTTCTCTGAAATCTGAGCTGCATGTGTGATGTCACTAATAGGTCAAACCTATCACGGTCCAGTATGTGGTAACTCGACACCTTTCGCTTCAGCCACACAGGAAGATGAGTAGGTATCGACATGTCTTGAAATACTCAGGGGAACCTCTATAGGAGCTCTAATACACAAGACACACAAAATAGCTTCCTGTCATGGGCAAAGTAAAGCCAATGCATTCATCACGTTAGCACGCTAGCTAATGTTAACAAGCTAGCAGAATTCGGACAAGTGACCACGTCTGGTTGTGAATAACCTCGTTCCCAGTTTATCTCTGTGAGATAATTAAGCATTACATCACGCGACAGAGTGTGTTATACTCATTAGGTCACACCTAGGGGTGGTTGTTAGGCCCGACGCGCAGAGGAGGGTCGTTAGATCCCCCTAGGCGTGATCTAATGAGTATAACACACTCCGTCGCGTGATGTAATGCTTTTATACAATGGCCGAATTCACCCAACCTTATTGCTATACAATAAACACACAGTAATTGAAGCATAATGGAGATTTATTCACAAAACCATCCACAGAGAAAGTCGATCCAATAGTAGATCAAAGTCTAACAAAAATAATTATAATAAATGGCAATTTTTTTATTGTCCGCGATTTTTCTTTTGTTTCACAATGGGTCATGACAAACCAATTACATAATCCAACATATGTGTAACCAGTGGTGGTGCCACTAGGGATGGGTACCTTTCACATTTGAACCGATACGGTACCGGTACCTGTGAATCGATACCGGTACCCAACGGTACCTTTTTTTCTTCACCAAATTTGCGATAGAATGTTAACGACGTTACAAATTACAATACAGACATCATGGCAGATTCACACTGGATTAAAACCAGACGACCTCTGGAATCATCACAAATCACTGGATGTCCACAGAATGATAATACTAGTCCAGAGAAAAGGTCTCTCTCTCTCTCTCTCTCTCTCTCTCTCGTGTAAAGTTGCCCAAATAGTGCTAGGAATAGCAATGCATGTCCCCTTTAAATCTGAGTCAAAAAGTGCATTCCATGTCAATAATGAGAATATATAAAAAGTAAGTATTTCACAAACAAAGAAATTCCCTATCCATAGTCACCGTGGAAAAAAATAAAATAAAAAATAAAATACAACAAATTCCCTACCTACCCATGGCCTTAACTGACAACCAACAGGAACCAATTTTTTTTTTAGGCCTAATGTCAAAGGAGAGGACACTGACAGTGAGTCTAATGTCAAAGGAGAGGACACTGACGGTGAGTCTAATGTCAAAGGAGAGGACACTGACAGTGAGTCTAATGTCAAAGGAGAGAGAACACTAACAGTGAGTCTAATGTCAAAGGAGAGAGAACACTGACGGTGAGTCTAATGTCAAAGGAGAGAGAGAACACTAACAGTGAGTCTAATGTCAAAGGAGAGAGAACACTAACAGTGAGTCTAATGTCAAAGGAGAGAGAACACTGACAGTGAGTCTAATGTCAAAGGAGAGAGAACACTAACAGTGAGTCTAATGTCAAAGGAGAGACAACACTGACAGTGAGTCTAATGTCAAAGGAGAGAGAACACTGACAGTGAGTCTAATGTCAAAGGAGAGAGAACACTGACAGTGAGTCTAATGTCAAAGGAGAGAGAACACTGACAGTGAGTCTAATGTCAAAGGAGAGAGAACACTGACAGTGAGTCTAATGTCAAAGGAGAGAGAGAACACTGACAGTGAGTCTAATGTCAAAGGAGAGAGAACACTAACAGTGAGTCTAATGTCAAAGGAGAGAGAACACTAACAGTGAGTCTAATGTCAAAGGAGAGAGAACACTGACGGTGAGTCTAATGTCAAAGGAGAGAGAACACTAACAGTGAGTCTAATGTCAAAGGAGAGAGAACACTGACAGTGAGTCTAATGTCAAAGGAGAGGACACTAACAGTGAGTCTAATGTCAAAGGAGAAAGAACACTGACGGTGAGTCTAATGTCAAAGGAGAGAGAACACTAACAGTGAGTCTAATGTCAAAGGAGAGAGAACACTGACAGTGAGTCTAATGTCAAAGGAGAGGACACTAACAGTGAGTCTAATGTCAAAGGAGAGAGAACACTGACGGTGAGTCTAATGTCAAAGGAGAGAGAACATTGACGGTGAGTCTAATGTCAAAGGAGAGAGAACACTGACAGTGAGTCTAATGTCAAAGGAGAGAGAACACTGACGGTGAGTCTAATGTCAAAGGAGAGAGAGAACACTAACAGTGAGTCTAATGTCAAAGGAGAGAGAACACTAACAGTGAGTCTAATGTCAAAGGAGAGAGAACACTGACAGTGAGTCTAATGTCAAAGGAGAGACAACACTGACAGTGAGTCTAATGTCAAAGGAGAGAGAACACTGACAGTGAGTCTAATGTCAAAGGAGAGAGAACACTAACAGTGAGTCTAATGTCAAAGGAGAGAGAACACTAACAGTGAGTCTAATGTCAAAGGAGAGAGAACACTAACAGTGAGTCTAATGTCAAAGGAGAGAGAACACTAACAGTGAGTATAATGTCAAAGGAGAGAGAACACTGACAGAGAGTCTAATGTCAAAGGAGAGAGAACACTGACAGTGAGTCTAATGTCAAAGGAGAGAGAACACTAACAGTGAGTCTAATGTCAAAGGAGAGAGAACACTAACAGTGAGTCTAATGTCAAAGGAGAGAGAACACTGACGGTGAGTCTAATGTCAAAGGAGAGAGAACACTAACAGTGAGTCTAATGTCAAAGGAGAGAGAACACTGACAGTGAGTCTAATGTCAAAGGAGAGAGAACACTGACAGTGAGTCTAATGTCAAAGGAGAGAGAGAACACTGACAGTGAGTCTAATGTCAAAGGAGAGAGAACACTAACAGTGAGTCTAATGTCAAAGGAGAGAGAACACTAACAGTGAGTCTAATGTCAAAGGAGAGAGAACACTAACAGTGAGTCTAATGTCAAAGGAGAGAGAACACTGACAGTGAGTCTAATGTCAAAGGAGAGAGAACACTGACGGTGAGTCTAATGTCAAAGGAGAGAGAACACTGACAGTGAGTCTAATGTCAAAGGAGAGAGAACACCGACAGTGAGTCTAATGTCAAAGGAGAGAGAACACTGACGGTGAGTCTAATGTCAAAGGAGAGAGAACACTGACAGTGAGTCTAATGTCAAAGGAGAGAGAACACTGACAGTGAGTCTAATGTCAAAGGAGAGAGAACACTGACGGTGAGTCTAATGTCAAAGGAGAGAGAACACTGACAGTGAGTCTAATGTCAAAGGAGAGAGAACACCGACAGTGAGTCTAATGTCAAAGGAGAGAGAACACTGACGGTGAGTCTAATGTCAAAGGAGAGAGAACACTGACGGTGAGTCTAATGTCAAAGGAGAGAGAACACCGACAGTGAGTCTAATGTCAAAGGAGAGAGAACACTGACAGTGAGTCTAATGTCAAAGGAGAGAGAACACTGACAGTGAGTCTAATGTCAAAAGAGAGAGAACACTGACAGTGAGTCTAATGTCAAAGGAGAGAGAACACTAACAGTGAGTCTAATGTCAAAGGAGAGAGAACACTGACAGTGAGTCTAATGTCAAAGGAGAGAACACTAACAGTTAGTCTAATGTCAAAGGAGAGAGAACACTAACAGTGAGTCTAATGTCAAAGGAGAGAGAACACTAACAGTGAGTCTAATGTCAAAGGAGAGAGAACACTAACAGTGAGTCTAATGTCAAAGGAGAGAGAACACCGACAGTGAGTCTAATGTCAAAGAAGAGAGAACACTAACAGTGAGTCTAATGTCAAAGGAGAGGACACTAACAGTGAGTCTAATGTCAAAGGAGAGAGAACACTAACAGTGAGTCTAATGTCAAAGGAGAGAGAACACTAACAGTGAGTCTAATGTCAAAGGAGAGAGAACACTGACAGTGAGTCTAATGTCAAAGGAGAGGACACTGACAGTGAGTCTAATAAAATAACTTCAACTTGTGATTGTTGCATAGTATAGTTAGTAACAGCAAGTATAGCATAGGAACATAGAAGTAAAACTGCACATTGTATAGGAATGTACATAGGATCCAGTGCCTGTGATTTTTTGTAACATGTCTATTCTAGTTATCTTATTTTTATTACTACTATTACTATTGTTTTATTGCACAATCGTAGCGGGCATGGCCAACCGCATTTTACTGTATGCCCTGGTATGTATGTGATGAATAAACTCTTGAAACAATAATAATAACAGGTGACTTGTTGGAATAACGTTATACATGTCGTCCGTCTCCCTCTAGCCCAGGTCTAACCTGTTGGTAGTGTGCGTGTGCGTGTGTGCGTCAGTGTGTGCGCGTCAGTGGGTATTCGTTTATGTGAAAAATCTGTGAATTTCAAGAATACACACACTCATGAAATCAGGACATGTTACCAAACATTTTCGACATCCTGATTTAGTTTGAGAGGCTATTTTAGTGTGATGGTTAGGGTTAAGTTATGGTTAAGGTTAGTGTAGGTTAAGGTTAGTTACACAATGCAAGTCTATAATGTCCCCATATTTCACATAAACAACGTGACAGGATGTTTTGATTGCTTAGAATGTTGTAACTTAGCTCAGATTGTTGTAACTTAGCTCGGACGTATAGCTTCTCTCTAGCCAGCTGCCTTTGAGCTAACATTGGTTGTAGTTGTCGATAGTGATACTGCTAATTATTGATGAAGATGGCGAAATTTCAGACATTTCTGGTGATGTTATGTATTCAATGGCTAGCTAGCTAGCGCTGTCTATATCAAGAGGCCAAAGCTATTTTAAGATTCTGGATGCATTGCTATGACCCGGGCTTAGCCTGCAGCCCCCCCCCCCCCCATTTTCATAGGCGGAATAACGTTTTAGCCATTAAATGTAGAACATAATTTTTAAACTGAAATAATTGTCGATCATTCATCACCAGTCACTTAAATCCCTTCATTCCCAACTAGGATAATATACAATGTGTGCTCCCTACTGGATCTATAATGAACTGCGGCCATCTTACTTTTTAAACACGTCTTTGTGAGAACAAACATTCCGAGCTTCATTCGGAAACATCAAGGAATGTCCTCTGAAGCCTAAAAAATGGCATTCAGGAACCAGCCCTATTGTGTGCGCGTCAGTGTATGTGAGTGAGTGTATATATATATAGTCTAGCCCTCCTTCCCACACTATGCCGGTGGGATGCAGACAGATGCCTAGTATAGACGATGGGAAAACCCTAGTGAAGAGAACCAGAATCGTCCATAGTAAGACATTATGATACTGTATTTGAATCTATATATTTTATACCCAGTTTAAATCACCTGTACATTGTATATTACTTTTGCATTTTACTGTTACATGTAGGGGTGTAACGGTACACAGAAGCCACGATTCGGTACGTACCTCGGTATTGGGGTCACGGTTCGGTACAAGTTCGGTACAACAGAAAAGAAATATTTATAATTATTAATATATATATATATATATTTATTTTTTTATTTATATATTATATTTATGATAATTATTATAATTATAATTATTAAATAGAATAACTTTCTACAGCTTGCCGTGGTAGTCAGTGATACTGGTGTCATTCTGTGTTCAGGCATCCACTTGTCTACTGCCCCCAAGTATGTTTATTTTTCTTATTTGATGAGCTGTGACTTTGAGTCCGGCGGGGGAGAATGTTGATGTTTGTTGTCGCGTGTGTGTGTGTCGGCGACGCGTGTGTGTTTCTTTCCATTAGTTTCATTTGGTTTTTTTTTTTGATCCACTTTTTCTCCCATTTTCTATATTTTTCTCCCATCCCAATTTCGTATCATCCAATTCAACCCTCCCCTGTCACGAACGCTGTTTCTTGCCTCCCACAAGCAGGCTGCAATGTGGACTAAGTCATACATAGCACAAGTCCCCTCCGGTACTTGAGGTAACAGCAGTCTCATCTTTTCACCTGCGCAGCTCGATCTCTCAGTGGCGAGGAGTAACGCGTGGGAGGCTCACGCTGCCCCCGACACTTCCTGATTCTACTGCGCAGGCGCACCAACCGACCTGTAGGAGTCGCTGTCCACAACGCCCGATCCCCACCCTTCAGTTTCCCTCCCCGTAATACGGCCAATGTGTATTACTGCGGACGACCAGCTAAACTGAAAACAATGTGGAGAGCTGGATTCGAACACGCGAACCCAGCGTCTCCACATTGGTGGCGAGTGCCTTGCCCACTACACCACCTAGCCGCCCCCCATTAGTTTCATTTGGTTAACATTATTGGGCGAACAAGAAAACGAAAGAAAACTGTAAAACTGTAATGACCCTGCAGCTGTTCCAATGTAAATGTGCCTTTCTCCGTGCACTTTCGCCGCTCTGAAGTCTGACTCTGTGTGTCCTGCCACGCACGCTGTTCTCACACGAACCTCGCGACTGCCTGCATGCATGACTCGCATGCACGTGTAGACCAGTGTTTCTCAACTGGTGGGTCACGACCCAAAAGTGGGTCGCGGGGCCATTTTGAGTGGGTCGCGGATGTGAGAAAAAAAAATAATAATCTTTTTTTCTTTTATTTTGACTTTTTTTTTTGCATGAGTAGAAGTTCTTGAGGATCTTCTGACTCACTTTGAACTTCCTTAGGCGCCTAAGGAAGTAGAGGCGTCTATATACCACATGCCTCCTCCGATACATGTGGAGTCACCAGCCACTTCTTTTCACCCGACAGCTAGTAGTTTCACTGGGAGAGCGTAACGCACGTGGAGGTTCACGCCATCTCCCCCAGATCCCTCTTCCCACCTAGTGGGAACACTAACTTATTGTGTTCGTACATAGGGACGACTGACCAAGCCAAAGGTACCGCTGCTGGGAATTGAACTGAGAGTGCTGTGCAAGTAGACTATCATATATAACTGTGGCAAATCACATCAAATTAGTGATTTGAGCAGAGTCTGCTACAACGAGAAGAGGCAACATCGTCAAGGCAACCAGTCCCCTCCGCAGCAGAAGCCCTCTGGGTCGGGACGGAGTCACAATTTCTTTGATAACAACGTACATCCCAATCGATATACAGGTGCAGCTCAATAAATTAGAATATCGTGGAAAAGTCAATATATTTAGCTGTATTGATTGATGCAAAGGAGCCCCAACCAAGTACTGGGTGAATATACTTTTCAGAAGGCTGACATTTCTATATATACACATTTAATTTTCTTGATCGGTCTTATGTATTTGAGATACTGTATTTTGGGCTTTCATGAGCTGTAAGCCATAATCATCAAAACTAAAACAAATATAAGGCTTGAAATATTTCACTTTGTGTGTAATGAATCTGTAATCTATGAGTGTTTCGCTTTTTGAATTGAATGAAATAAAAATAACTTTTCCACGATATTCTAATTTATTGAGCCGTTGCAGAGTTTAAAACCTCGATCTCCAACCTTCGTCAATCAAGTCGTACGCGTTTCCATTGATTCGTTATCCGTGCTTTTTTTGCCTCGTCTCGTCGTCTCACCGTTATGATTTCATGTGCCGTGTGATTTCATTCGCTCATTTCTCTACGTACAGTACACTCGGTGTGACAATGAGGGAAACCTCACTTGCCTTTCGAGTTTAAATAAAGGCTTGAAATGAAAAAGATGTTCTTGGGCGTTAGATTAGATTCACTTTGTCATCACACAGTACAAGACAGTGCAACGAGATTGTGTACGTCCAACCAGGATGTGACAATCAACAATCAGTTGCAATATAAGACACATAAATAAAACTGTACAGTAAAGTGCAATGGTTAGCACAATGTGCGATGGTGTTGGTGATAATAATAAAAATTATAATAAAAAGAATCATTAAAATAAAGTCTACATACGCTATGGCTACTATACACACAGGTATACAGTGAGGTGCAGTGGGCTATGTAGAGTTTTGATTCAGAAGTCTGACAGCTGAGGGGAAGAAACTATTCGTGGTCCTGTTGGACAGAGGGTGGCGATGGGGACGTATGACGAAGAAACCTGAAACTTTAAGTGTGCGCGAGTGCCTGAGTTCAATTAGGTGTGCAGCCCTAGTCACTCCATCTATATAGAATCTCGAAAGATCATCGAGAGCAGGCGCTCATTTACAACCGTCGATACCGATACCCATACATGTCAAGTCAACGTTATTTATAAAGTTATGTTTAAAAACAACAGAGTTCACCAAAGTGCTGCTGTACAAGGCCTTAAAACGAAGAACACATTAAAATACGGTAGAGCAGGGATACAAGGATCAGTACATAGCTTCACAGTAAGTCGCATAGCTAAAAACAAAGACAAGTGCTAAAGTATAGAATAAACAGAAAGTATAACCCACCAACGGACAGACAAAGAAACAAAACGTCAACAAGCAAGGCAAGAGTCAGAGTGAGTCAGGGAAGGCCAGGCGGTATAGATGGGTTTTGAGTTAATGAGTTTAGATTTAAAACTACAAGCAGCACAAAACCAATTTTATATACAAGCAGCACAAAACCAATTACGACGATTCAAACGCTAGTGAATAGAAGTCTGTTTTAAGCAGAGACTTGAAAGAACGGACGGACGGACGGACGGGGCGAGTCTGATGGAGGAGGGAAGGCTGGTCCATAGTCTAGGGGCTGTAATTGAGAAAGCACAGGACGGCCAGGAGGCCTGGGTCAGACCACCGAGAGACCTGGAGGGAGGTGGTGTAATACATAGATATCTAGGGCTGACCTTCGAAGCTTTTTTTGGCAATCGAAGCTTCGGGGCCGAGCTTCGATTTTAATTCGAAAAAAAAAAAAAAAAAAAAAAAAATTATATATTTTTTCTTTTTCTTTTTTTTATCTTATGTTGTGGGACTTGTACAGCACTTTCGTGAACGTTGTTGTTTTTAAATGTGCTCTATAAATAAAGTGGGTTGGATTAATTAATTAAGTAGCCCCTTTCGTGACTGACGCATTCCAACAAGGTTTCACTCGGCTGTGTGATTTAATTCAAGGTGGATCGCTGTTGTCGTTTGAACAACTTCAGATTTCATGGGAACTACCAATCCCCCAAATCAAGAATGTTTAAGATGAATGAAGTAAGATTTTGATTATTTGAAATATGGCCTGTGTAGACTAAACTATGCACAGAATTATGTCAGTCTACAAGGTCCGGATTCTACATGGTCCGGCAATGTAGACCTTGTAGACTCCACTACAGACCAATTATCAGTGAATGTTCATGCATTTTTAAGAAGGGCAACTTCCACAAAAAAACAAAGAACTCACCAAAACATCTCAGTAGCACCTTATCTAAATGTTATATTTCATATATGGAGATTCATAATTAATTATGTATTGCATGCATTTCTACATTTTATTTCCTATTTTGTTTATTCATCCCAGTATCTTTCTTTCTTATGTGTGGAATTCTACAAGGTGCGCGCACACACACACACACCTACACACACACACACACGATTTTTTTTTAATGTTCGAAGCTTGTGCCATCGAATCGAACGTTCGAAGCTTCGAAGCATTTAAGACAGCCCTATAGATATCTATAGAACACTAGATAGCTTAAGGCGGAGTCACCAGCGTCACTGAACCGCCTTGAGTGAGAGTGAGTGAGCTGCACAGACAACAATACTCATAACTCGCTGAAATATTGACGGATTTACAAACGGGTTGGTTTGCTATAAACATCAAAGATGTAGTTATGATACTTATACTTATATACTTATAAAAAATAAGTTTTTAAAGATGTTTTTTTTTACAAACCGCTTGAATCATAGCCACGTTAATAATGCTTGTAATAAACCAAACCGTTTGTAAATCCGTCAATATTTCAGCGAGTTATGAGTATTTTTGTCTGTGCAGCTCACTCACTCTCACTCAAGGCTGCCCCTGGCAAGATGGCGGCGGTTCAGTGACGTCGCTCTCCATTGGCCGGCAGCGCGGGCAAGCTATCTAGTGTTCTATATATATCTATGGTGTAATACATCTACATTTCCTGCTATGGCCCATGACTTAAAGGGGAACTATCTTATAAATGGCCTTTTTCAGTGTTTAGCATTGTTTCCTAGCTATGTGGACTTATATTAATATGGTCTATGTCTCTAATTCTCATATTGGCGCATTCTTCCAATTCTCCTCTCACAATATTCACCCTCACTGAACTGAGTCATCTGAAAATGTGCTGATTTGTGATGTCAGAGAGACTCAGCTGCATGATAATCAGCTGAGACTCACACACACTCCACACAGTTCCCACAGTGGTTAGAGCCCAGGCTCAAAACGGCTTAAGATCTTGAGGTAGAAAAATGCTGTTTTTGAGGACTTGATTAGAAATACAAAACAATGAATTAAAAAAAAAAAAATTACAGGAGGTGTTCCATAAACTCACAGGAATTGTGTAAAAGTGCCCAAATAGTGAAAGAAATAGTAAAATAGTTCCCCTTTAATACTATTTACTAATATCGACATGATGAGGTCTCCAGATTTGCACATACTCTGAAAGTAAATATTAAAATAAATTAATGTTATCTCACCGGATATAATAATAATAATAATATCATTTGTTTGCTTAACTAGTTTTTATTTATTTTTTGGTCAACTCCTCTTGGAGGCATGACTTTGACTGTACAGATTGTTCTTTGTGCAGAACGTGTCATTAGAGTGCCTTTTTCACATTCTTCCCCTGGAGAGGGAGAGCTTCTCTGTACTTCCACGAAATCGGAGTGGCATGTGTGATGTCACTAATAGGTGGAACCCATCATGGTCGAATATATGTGGTAACTTGACACATTTAGCTACAGCAGAGCAGACACAGAAAGCCGAGTAGTGTCTGGTCTCCACTAGCCAGGGTTTAGCCGTGCTGTGGCCTGTCTGGTCTCCACTAGCCAGGGTTTAGCCGTGCTGTGGCCTGTCTGGTCTCCACTAGCCAGGGTTTAGCCGTGCTGTGGCCTGTCTGGTCTCCACTAGCCAGGGTGTAGCCGTGCTGTGGCCTGTCTGGTCTCCACTAGCCAGGGTGTAGCCGTGCTGTGGCCTGTCTGGTCTCCACTAGCCAGGGTGTAGCCGTGCTGTGGCCTGTCTGGTCTCCACTAGCCAAGGTTTAGCCACGCTGTGGCCTGTCTGGTCTCCACTAGCCAGGGTTTAGCCGTGCTGTGGCCTGTCTGGTCTCCACTAGCCAGGGTTTAGCCGTGCTGTGGCCTGTCTGGTCTCCACTAGCCAGGGTTTAGCCGTGCTGTGGCCTGTCTGGTCTCCACTAGCCAGGGTTTAGCCGTGCTGTGGCCTGTCTGGTCTCCACTAGCCAGGGTGTAGCCGTGCTGTGGCCTGTCTGGTCTCCACTAGCCAGGGTGTAGCCGTGCTGTGGCCTGTCTGGTCTCCACTAGCCAGGGTGTAGCCGTGCTGTGGCCTGTCTGGTCTCCACTAGCCAGGGTGTAGCCGTGCTGTGGCCTGTCTGGTCTAAACTAGCCAGGGTGTAGCCGTGCTGTGGCCTGTCTGGTCTCCACTAGCCAGGGTGTAGCCGTGCTGTGGCCTGTCTGGTCTCCACTAGCCAAGGTTTAGCCGTGCTGTGGCCTGTCTGGTCTCCACTAGCCAGGGTGTAGCCGTGCTGTGGCCTGTCTGGTCTCCACTAGCCAGGGTGTAGCCGTGCTGTGGCCTGTCTGGTCTCCACTAGCCAAGGTTTAGCCGTGCTGTGGCCTGTCTGGTCTCCACTAGCCAGGGTTTAGCCACGCTGTGGCCTGTCTGGTCTCCACTAGCCAGGGTTTAGCCATGCTGTGGCCTGTCTAGCACACAGTGAGCATCTCCATTGTCATTAGAACCTGGCTAGCCCCAGCTAGGATGAACATACAGTAGCTAATGGAGACACAAACCCAATCATACCATGCTAGACCATGGCTAGCCCCAGCCAGGCTGAACATAATGGAGACACAATTAATTAATCGTGTTACAATTTCAATTATGATTTTGGCTTCCTACAATCATGAAAACAACATCATTGAGATTATTGTGCCGCGTTGCTCTAATTTTGCGATCGTCTGGTAGTCCGGTCGGCACCTTGCATGGTCGCCTCCGCAGTCGGTGTGAATGGGTCAAATGTGGAGGAAAAAATTGTAAAGCGCTTTGGATAAAAGCTGCTATATAAATGCAGCCATTTACCATTTTATTTACCATTTTGCCATAATTGAGCAGCCCTACAGTCTGGTGGAAACCCCAGTTTTTAATACAAATTGTTATTCAATGCGGAATCTTTTTAAGTAGGGATGCACCGAATGGGAAATTCTTGGTTAAAACCGATACCGAAAATAGGAAACAGTTGGCCGAAAACCGAATGCCGAAAGGCCGAAAATGATAAATATATATATAATGTATTTTTTTTTTGCTACCTGATTATGGCAAAAGACATGATTATGGCAAAACTTAACTTAAATAATATTAATAATCACTATTATGGGCCCATAAAACATTTATTCAGCACTTTTGAATGCATACATTAATTCCAGACTGACTGCTGAAAGATTGTACAATTTAAACATTTTCTCTTTGCATACAACAAAATGTGCATTAAAGTCAAGTGCATTTTCTTTTCTCTGTAGGATAACCACAACAAAGTGCATTCAGAACAAAGCCAAGGTGCTTTAAAACTGCATAAAGATCTGCATAAAGACACACATGAGAGGGAGAATAGCCAGGGAACAAACTTAACTTTTTGACTTACCAGCCATTTGGCTGGCAGAATCTTTACCAGCCAAAAATTATAAATAGCTTTTTAGTATATCGCCATGTGTTATTATTACTATAATACTCTCATATGCTATTTTCAATTAATATCATAAACAACATAAGGAATATTAGCATAATTTTGAGTGGACTGAAGGAAACAAAGGAGATGATTGTGGACTTCAGGAGGTCGGGGGTCAAGGACTACAGCCCCCTCAGCATCGACGGGGCACCGGTTGAGAGAGTCAACAGCTTTAAGTACCTCGGAGCCTACATATCCGAGGACTTGACATGGACCACACACATTGACAGTGTTGTGAAGAAGGCACGACAACGCCTCTACTTCCTCAGGCGCCTAAGGAAGTTCCAAGTCAGTCAGAAGATCCTTAGGAACTTCTACTCATGTACAATAGAGAGCATCCTGACTGGCAACATCACCTCCTGGTTTGGGAATAGCACTGCACAAGACCGAAGCAGACTACAAAGAGTGACACGTTCAGCCGAACGCACAATTGGAGGGGGGCTCCCCGCCCTCCAGAACATTTACAACAAGCGGTGCAGGGGCAAGGCTAAGAGAATCATTAAAGACTCCAGTCACCCGAACAACTGCCTCTTTGAACTGCTGCGGTCAGGCAAGCGATACCGGAGTCTCAAGGCGAGCACAGAAAGACTCAGAAGAAGCTTCTATCCCCAGGCCATCAGGCTGCTCAACGAACAATGAACACTACACAACAACAACCATCAAACGCACATAGCACACACATCCACACGCACACACTCACTTTAAACAAACACACTGTAGCACCCACTCCCCACACTTTATAGCACATACTCAGTTTAAACAAACACACTGTAGCACCCACTCCCCACACTTTATATTTATTGATGAAGGATTGCACTACAACTCGTACACCTTACTGTAAATTGTACCTAAATTGTACCTCATCCCATTTCTGCTTTGCACTATATAGTATTGTACATTAGTACACTGCATAGTAGGGCTGTCTTAAATGCTTCGAAGCTTCGAACGTTCGATTCGATGGCACAAGCTTCGAACATTAAAAAAAAAATCGAAGTTAAAAAAAAGAAAAAATTAACATTTTTCAATTTTTTTTTTTTTACTTCGATTTGTGTGTGTGTGTAGGTGTGTGTGTGTGTGTGTGTGTGTGTGTGTGTGTGTGTGTGTGTGTGTGTGTGTGTGTGTGTGTGTGTGTGTGTGTGTGAACTACCCATCCCAGTTAGGACAGCCGAATCCCGTCCAATCTTTCGCCGTCGACTAAAGACTCACTTCTTCAACCATTATCTGAAATGATAAAAAAAAAAAAAAAAATCTAACCGTGACTAACCTTACTGTCATGCACTTGTCCTAATAAACTAACCTACACTGTAACACGCAACACTTTGATGAACATTGTTACTCAGCTGATAGAGTTGTACCCTTCTTGCTGTCTTGTCGTACAGAACTTGTAAGTCGCTTTGGATAAAAGCGTCAGCTAAATGACTAAATGTAAGTGTGTGTGTGTGTGTGTGTGTGTGTAGGTGTGTGTGTGTGTGTGTGTGCGCGCACCTTGTAGAATTCCACACATAAGAAAGAAAGATACTGGGATGAATAAACAAAATAGGAAATAAAATTTAGAAATGCATGCAATACATAAATAAATATGAATCTCCATATATGAAATATAACATTACACATAGTGGAGTCTACAAGGTCTACATTGCCGGACCATGTAGAATACGGACCTTGTAGACTGACATAATTCTGTGCATAGTTTAGTCTACACAGGCCATATTTCAAATAATCAAAATCTTACTTCATTCATCTTAAACATTCTTGATTTGGGGGATTGGTAGTTCCCATGAAATCTGAAGTTGTTCAAACGACAACAGCGATCCACCTTGAATTAAATCACACAGCCGAGTGAAACCTTGTTGGATGCGTCAGTCACGAAAGGGACTACTTAATTAATTAATCCAACCCACTTTATTTATAGAGCACATTTAAAAACAACAACGTTTACGAAAGTGCTGTACAAGTCCCACAACATAAGATAAAAAAAAAATTTAAAAAATAAAAAAGTTAAAAAAAAAAAATTTAAAATTTATTTTTATTTTTTCTCGAAGCTTCGAATTAAAATCGAAGCTCGGCCCCGAAGCTTCGATTGCCAAAAAAAGCTTCGAAGGTCAGCCCTACTGCATAGTATTGTATATTATATGGTAACTCAGTTACGTCTATTCTGCATCGAACATTGTACATATGTCTATACTGAACACTGTGACCTCATTTTCTACTTCTAATTTACATGCTATACTATGTTATTTGATACTATCTTGTCTAGCACAGTCTCTGGAGCGTAACAGTAAGAAGCATTTTGTATGAAAGTATTCTGTACTTCTGTATGACAACTATTAAAGAAACTTGAAACTTGAATGAGTCAGTGTTTTTTTTTATCCACTTTTTCTCCCATTTTCTATATTTTTCTCCCATCCCAATTTCGTATCATCCAATTCAACCCTCCCCTGTCACGAACGCTGTTTCTTGCCTCCCACAAGCCGGCTGCAATGTGGACTAAGTCATACATAGCACAAGTCCCCTCCGGTACTTGAGGTAACAGCAGTCGCATCTTTTCACCTGCGCAGCTCGATCTCTCAGTGGCGAGGAGTAACGTGTGGGAGGCTCACGCTGCCCCCGACACTTCCTGATTCTACTGCGCAGGCGCACCAACCGACCCACAACGCCCGATCCCCACCAATCAGTTTCCCACCCCCTAATACGGCCAATGTGTATTAGTATAAACGACCAGCTAAACTGAAAGCAATGTGGAGCGCTGGGCTTGAACAGGCGAGCCCAGCGTCTCCGCATTCGTGGCGAGTGCCTTGCCCACTACGCCACGTAGCCGGCTAGCCGCCCTAGGAATGAGTCAGTGTTAATAGTTTTAAATGCAAATAATTTATTGAAACATAGAAGTGGGGTCGGGACACATCATATTATGTTATGATGAATTGAAAATGGGGGACCCTGATGTAAACAAGACAAGTCTTTCTCTGGTCTGCATCCCCTTAACAATTGTATGTATTAAGCTGTACTGTACTGTACACATTCTGCAATCTGTTAATAAACTTTTCAATCAATCAATCAATCAATCACACACACTGTTTCAACT
The DNA here is from genome assembly GCF_963971535.1 of Notolepis coatsorum. Classification (NCBI taxonomy): domain Eukaryota; kingdom Metazoa; phylum Chordata; class Actinopteri; order Aulopiformes; family Paralepididae; genus Notolepis; species Notolepis coatsorum. The sequence continues at coordinate 57,154,786 of NC_140169.1, forward strand.
CACCACCCCGCATCATATTGTAGTCTAGTCTGTCTTCAAACTTCCACTCCTCTCGAAACTTTTTTATATTTGAATATCAACATTATCTGTCCATCCTCAGTAATCCTCAGTTTACTATAATACACTCCTGACTGACTTCATCGTCTTTCCAAACGCACGCACCCCCCCCCCCCCCCCCCCCCATTTCCTCAGTCGACACTGTCTGCTGTTCTCTATGGCTCTGCTCTGCTCTGCCTCTGATAACGTAACGTTCATTTCGGGCGATGTGGGCATAAAGGAATGGCGACGGTGCAAAGCATGTTAGATGCACTTGACCCGTTGTGAGAAAAAAGTTGAAGTCCGTTGAAGTCCGAACATTTAAATCTCTCCGGTCATAATGTCCGGTGAAAATAATTCCCTCTAAGCACAATTTGATTATTTGAATTGTATTAAAATAGGCTAAAATTAAATAGCCTATGCGATGAACGAAACAATCATTACATTTGTTTCATCGTTGCTTCACCAAGCAGGTCTAATAATGACAACGATGTTGTCAGCGGGAGCTTGGTGCTGGATTTTGCGAGAAGCATCCAGCTGCAGAGCCACATAACCCACCAGCTGTGCCCGCACGGTGCAGTACTCTAATTCAGCCATTGGCAATTCAGCTGTTGGGTGGGGGGCGCTGCTGAGCGGTCCCCAGACCGGAGCTGAAAACACTGCTGCTCTGTGGCTCTGCAGCTGCATGCTTCTCGCAAAATCCAGCACCAAGCTCCCGCTGATGCAGTTTATTTTCGATCTTTTGGTGCTTTTTTGGTGGACAAACCACCGCACATGTGCACCGTGACTCGTGACTTGAGTCTAGTTCTGCTAGCACACATAGCCTACTGTGTACAGACGGTTTCAAACTGTATTTTAAATTAGAAAGCTAACAAAATAAATGGACAAGAGAAAAATAAATCTCAATTTGGTCAGTATTGTCATTTGGACAAGCAAAGCCATTACTTTAAGTTGCAGGCAAGAAAGACAAGTCTGTCCACTGTCTCTAAAACAGCCCTGTTGCAGGTCACAAAAAAAAATATATATATATATATATATATATATATATATATATAAAAACGATTTTTCGATTTTTTTTTCTTTTCGATATTCTATATCGATTATTAAAATATATCGCGATATTTATCGTTATCGTTATATCGCCCAGCCCTATGTTACTGTAGTGGTTACGGAGTCATAATTCACGGCGTTCTAGCCTACATGGAAGGACTGTTGTATTTACTACATCTCCCGTGACTTTTTTTTTTTCTTTTGCATTTTCCATTATTCATACAATCGTTTTACATGTTTTCCACATCATATGATACAAAAACAAAACTATACGGATTATTCATACCGTCTTTTTATATGTTTTCTACATCACATCATTGTGATTCAAAACTAAAAGGGTAGGAAAACCAACCTGAAAAAAAATATATATATATATATATATATATATATATCATATATGAAATAATAATAAATAACAATAAAAAATTTAAATACTCTTAGCGGGGGATGACGTAGCTTACGAGAGACAAGTGAAAGGGGAATAGAAGCATTGTTAGCTAGCTTAACGCTAACGTTAGTTAAGAAGGTTTTTAACCGCGATGGGCATATAGTAATGGCGAGGATATAAAGCATGTTAAAGACGCATTTATTGGATGCGTTGCTCGCGGAGTTTTCATGCCATGTCTGTAGCCGCGTTTTGATTACGTCATCACAACAACACGTTAGGTTACGAACGTAACCCTGTTATTTGACATTCGGGGATATATTTTCGGTGCTAAAACCCTTTCGGCCGAAAGCCGAAAGTGCACATTTTTAAGCATTTTCGGCCGATAATTTTCGGTGGCCGAATATTCGGTGCATCCCTATTTTTAAGGGTTTAAAATACAATTGGAGGGAATGTCTTAAGAGTACAACCAGAGAGGCCCAGCGGGGAGTCACAACCAGAGGCCCAGCGGGGAGTCCCAACCAGAGGCTCAGAGTGGGCGACGGGCCAAGTGAGACAGACTACACTCTAATATATATATATTTTTTTATCATTCTTTCCAAAAGCAAAGCGATCTAGAAGCGTGGCTAACGCTAATGGCGCGCATACCAGCGAGGCCAACTGCCTAAGAAAACGGGCACAGAAAGAGGATTTCACCCGTCTAATGAACACACTAGACAAATATCAAGATGTATCCATCATCAGTGGACCAATTGCATGCTTTCGCAGAGGACAAGAAGCCTTCAGTCGACTCCGTCAGACATTAAACACCCCCCACAGCCCAAAAGGAATGATAAAAAATAAATAATAAATAAATAAATAAAAGATAATAATTCAGTCGCCGCGCTGAATGCATATAGGGGGAAACACTGCTCTCCCACCCGCTCCGCGTAGCTTCAGTGTGAGGCCAGAGGGTCAGAGCCGGCGACAGGCCAAGTGAGACGGACCACACGCTCCGCGTAGCTTCAGTGAACCGAGTGACAGTGTCTCTCACAGCGGGACGTGTTGTGACATCGCCCCGTGTAGCAGCAGCGCTGCTGGCGTCCGCGTCAGGCCGCTTGGCAGAGGGAGACAGACGACACACCGAGAATAGGTCTCTTCCCGCCTGCGGCGCATCATGTCACGGGGGCGCCGCGCCAGAGGGGCACCGCCGACGTGCCGGATAAAGGAGGGGAGTAAAGTGGGTTCTGGGAGTTCTTCTAATCTGCCGGTGGATCTGGGATTCGTGACATGACACACGGTGTGTCTTAGAGAAGAAGAACAACAAACACAAATCCCCTGTTTACAACCTATGTAAGCAGGTACACTTGATACATGAAGGTTGTTTGCGATTAGTTGTCAGAAGGGTCAGTAGGTCTACAGTAGATCAAGCTCAAGAAATGTGTGTGATTTATCCGTCTGGTTTCTGTGCTGTAATTTGTGCCTTGCGAAAGGTTTGTGACTGCAACTTCCTCTGCAATTATCAGTAGGCCTATCATATAGGTTAGGTGGCTCCGACAGGAGGTAGATCAGTCGTCTGGGAATCCGGAGGTTCCCGGTTCGATTCCCGCTCCTCCCGGGCAGCGTGTCGACGTGTCCTTGAGCAAGACAACCCCCAATTGCTCCCGACGTGCACCTTGCATGGTCGCCTCCGCCATCGGTGTGTGAATGTGTGAGTGAACGGGTCAAATGTGAGGAACAAATTGTAAAGCGCTTTGGATAAAAGCGTTATATAAAAGCAGCCATTTACCATTCATATGCGATCAAAAGATATGGTATTGTTAAAAAAGGTGCTGTAAGTGGTATTTTCTTTGTTAAAATAAGTGGTCTACATGTTAAAATAATAGCTCTACATTCCGACAGCCATCACTGATACAGAGTGTCTGGTCAGTAACATGGGTCTCTCAGTCCCTCCACTCTGCAGTAAACAGTCATCACTGATATAGAGTGTCTGGTCAGTAACATGGGTCTCCCAGTCCCCTCCACTCTGCAGTAAACAGTCATCACTGATATAGAGTGTCTGGTCAGTAACATGGGTCTCCCAGTCCCTCCACTCTGCAGTAAACAGCCATCACTGATACAGAGTGTCTGGTCAGTAACATGGGTCTCCCAGTCCCTCCACTCTGCAATAAACAGCCATCACTGATACAGAGTGTCTGGTCAGTAACATGGGTCTCCCAGTCCCTCCACTCTGCAGTAAACAGCCATCACTGATATAGAGTGTCTGGTCAGTAACATGGGTCTCCCAGTCCCTCCACTCTGCAGTAAACAGCCATCACTGATACAGAGTGTCTGGTCAGTAACATGGGTCTCCCAGTCCCTCCACTCTGCAGTAAACAGCCATCACTGATATAGAGTGTCTGGTCAGTAACATGGGTCTCCCAGTCCCTCCACTCTGCAGTAAACAGCCATCACTGATATAGAGTGTCTGGTCAGTAACATGGGTCTCCCAGTCCCTCTGCTCTGCAGTAAAACAGCCATCACTGATATAGAGTGTCTGGTCAGTAACATGGGTCTCCCAGTCCCTCCACTCTGCAGTAAACGGCCATCACTGATATAGAGTGTCTGGTCAGTAACATGGGTCTCCCAGTCCCTCCACTCTACAGTAAACAGCCATCACTGATATAGAGTGTCTGGTCAGTAACATGGGTCTCTCAGTCGCTCTGCTCTGCAGTAAACAGGAAATACAGCTTCTGGTTTCCCCGTTCCCACTTTATCCAATCCTGTTTACTGCAGAGTGGAGGGACTGAGAGACCCATGTTACTGACCAGACACTCTATATCAGTGATGGCTGTTTACTGCAGAGCGGAGGGACTAGGAGACCCATGTTACTGACCAAACACTCTGTATCAATGATGGCTGTCAGAATGTAGAGCTATTTAACGCTTTATTTTAACAAAGAAATACAACTTACATAAATCAAATCAAATTTATTTATAAGGCCCGACAACACACGTTAATGTCCCCATGGGCCGTACGGGAAAACATAACAATAAGTCAAGAACAGAACAAGAACACCATAAGGTCCAAACATTTTTAGATGAATGCAAATAAATGAAAGAATGCAAGCACTCCCAGACATACCCCACGCGAAGGTAAGGAAAAACTCACTAAAACCTAACAATAGGGAAAAAAGCTCCACAGGCAGTGTGGAGGAGAGAAACCTTAGAAGGGCCATTCAAGGGGGGATCTCCCTTCTTAGATGTTGGTGATAGTAGTGTTGCAGACGGACAGTTGGTAAGCATGCACTCATGTGTGTAGTGAAACACAGATGAGTGCATGCAATAGCAACTGAACATTTTGAAAGATTAAAGATAGAGCTGATAGCGTATCTATTTGAGGCACAGGGGCGGCGCAAAGAGGGACATCACCTTTAAGCCCTTACAAATACAATTAGTTCAATATTTTAAGTAGCCCAAGTTACCCACATGTAGTGGCCACCTAATCAAAGATCAAAGAACGCTCTGTGCACCAATCGGCAAGTAGCCATTGCTGTGCGCATCCTTTCTTTATAGCTAGAATTAAGCTTCACGAGAAAGAGGCATGTAGCTTCGTCTGTTTAGTAACCCCCGACCCCCAAAAGGTGCACTTCACCAAAGAACAATGCCGATTTATTTTGCACTTAATCTCACACACGTCCAAAAACTCTGAGCAGCTTTGCACACATTCATTTAGTTAACGAGAGTACATTAGTTTGAACATGGCCGCCAGCGATGTCATCGGGGACATTGAATCCTTGTGTTGTAAATTGTAAATTACAGCTCCATGAAATCATGTAGATGAAAAAAAAACAGCAGTACCATGGTCTTAACCCTTTCACTAGTACCACACTACATAAGATTAACCCTTTCACTAGGGTTAAGGTAGAGCCATATGGAATCCGCGATCACGGAATCGCGGACGGAATCGCGGAATTGAGCAATAAAAATGGAATCAACTATTCAAAAATAAAATAAAAAATTTACTTTTTTTTTTTATGTTGTGGGACTTGTACAGCACTTTGTCAGTGCTGTAAAGTTTAAACCTTTTTAAATCTTAGACAAACGAAACACTTTGCTTTCATGAAATATTGTAAGCCGTCATTTGAGGCTTTATAAAAGCAGCACAATGAACACAAATCTGTCAGTGCCGAGTCCGACCTCATCTTAAATAACAAACAGCATTGCTTGTTGTAGTTAACAAAGAGAGGCAGAGTGGATTTTGCAAAAATATATATACTTTTTTTTTTTCTTTTTTTTTATAATCAAATTTTATTTTCATATTTGAATCCCATGCCCATCGAACGAAGCTTCAAAGTATTTAAGACAGCCCTATTAAATGGACTGTTATATCTTATTAAATTGTGGACATTTATTCATTCCCACTTATCAGACACTATTTCTGATGGTAAAATGAGCGTACAAAGCAAAATACAGAATTCTGAAATATTAAAACGGAAAAAACGGAATTTGGAAAAAAATAAAATGGAATTTGGAAAAAAATTAAACAGATTTCATATGGCTCTAGGTTAAGGGTTATAGGGACTGCTACTACCCCATCATTTCATTGAGCTGTAATTAAAACACCACAAGGATTCAATGTCCCCGATGACATCACTGGAGGGTGGGTGGAGGCCACGTTCAAACTAATTTACTTAATTTACTAATATATCTGTCAAACTAAATTAATTTGAAAATGTATGCAAAACTGTTTAGCGCTTTTGGATACGTGTGGGATTATATGCTAAATAGATTGGCGAAGTGCTCCTTTAAAAGAACCTATTTAAATCAAGGCTAGTACAGGCTAATTCTGAATCATCATAATCATTATAAAGACGCTGACATGGCGGTCAAACTGGGTGCAATGACTTGACTAATCCAGAAACCCACAGTTATTATCAGTCAGAGGCGGTTGACTGCTTCCGAGGGGGAACACCTGCACTGCACCTGGCTCCCAGGCAGCACGAGGGGGAACACCTGCACTGCACCTGGCTCCCAGGCAGCACGAGGGGGAACACCTGCACTGCACCTGGCTCCCAGGCAGCACGAGGGGGAACACCTGCACTGCACCTGGCTCCCAGGCAGCACGAGGGGGAACACCTGCACTGCACCGGGCTCCCAGGCAGCACAAGGGGGAACACCTGCACTGCACCTGGCTCCCAGGCAGCACAAGGGGGAACACCTGCACTGCACCTGGCTCCCAGGCAGCACAAGGGGGAACACCTGCACTGCACCTGGCTCCCAGGCAGCACAAGGGGGAACACCTGCACTGCACCTGGCTCCCAGGCAGCACAAGGGGGAACACCTGCACTGCACCTGGCTCCCAGGCAGCACGAGGGGGAACACCTGCACTGCACCTGGCTCCCAGGCAGCACAAGGGGGAACACCTGCACTGCACCTGGCTCCCAGGCAGCACGAGGGGGAACACCTGCACTGCACCTGGCTCCCAGGCAGCACGAGGGGGAACACCTGCACTGCACCTGGCTCCCAGGCAGCACGAGGGGGAACACCTGCACTGCACCTGGCTCCCAGGCAGCACGAGGGGGAACACCTGCACTGCACCTGGCTCCCAGGCAGCACGAGGGGGAACACCTGCACTGCACCTGGCTCCCAGGCAGCACGAGGGGGAACACCTGCACTGCACCTGGCTCCCAGGCAGCACGAGGGGGAACACCTGCACTGCACCTGGCTCCCAGGCAGCACGAGGGGGAACACCTGCACTGCACCTGGCTCCCAGGCAGCACGAGGGGGAACACCTGCACTGCACCTGGCTCCCAGGCAGCTCGAGGGGGAACGAGAGTCCAAACATGTCGTCACTGGCTGGAACCACCGATCATCTCTAGACTTAAGTTACAACAATACCTCTTAAACTCATCCACCGCATAGCTCACTACAGGTGGCCTAAGCAAAGCGTGTTGTTGTTGTCGTCATTGTTGTTGTCGTTATCGATTAAGAAGAGGCCAAAACGCTCATCTCAAATGGACCCACTGTAAACCAGGACGCAGGCAGGCACCAGACCAGCTCTCCAAACCCGGCTATGGCCTAACGGAAGTTACGGAACCACCATGGATGGAACCTTCTAGCCATGTCCCTCCTTAACGGCTCCTTCATCGCAACAAGCTACAGGCCACCAGGGGGCACCGCACTCAACTCACCGGCCAGGCGAACTGGAAGGGGATCCATATCTTGCCGGGATTGTCGACGTCGACCTTGTTCGGGTTGTTGTTGTCGTTATTATTCGGGTTGTTGTTGTCATTATTATTCTTCGGGATCTTAAATGAGAATATATTTCCCCCGAGGACCTCCGTGGTGGCGCCGCCGTACGTGCAGGGGCCCGAGGTGGTGACCTCCATCTGGTACTCCTTCAGGCAGACGCGGAGGTACGTGTCGCACTGGTCCGGCCCGCAGTGCGCCTCCCGCTCCCCCTGTGCGCCGCCTCTCGCCCGCCCCGTGGCGGCGTCGCAGCACTCCCCGTGCGCCAGCTCCCCGTTGACGTTCTGCACGGTGACCAGCTGCAGCTCCACGTAGCCCGTCGACCGGGACACCTGGGAGATGACGGGGCAATGTTAGTTAACCCTTTCACTGCCGCACTACCACCAAACGGTTAACCCTTTCACTGCGACAATACACACAGATGGTTAACCCTTTCACTGCCACACACAACAGCCGGTTAACCCTTTCACTGCGACAATACACACAGAGGGTTAACCCTTTCACTGCCACACACAACAGCCGGTTAACCCTTTCACTGCGACAATACACAAGAGGGTTAACCCTTTCACTGCCACACACAACAGCCGGTTAACCCTTTCACTGCGACAACACACAGAGGGTTAACCCTTTCACTGCCACACAACTCAACAGCCGGTTAACCCTTTCACTGCCACACCGCGACAGAAGGTTAACCCTTTACTATCACACAACCGAAGGGTTAACCTTCTGTCGTGTGGCATCGAAAGGGTTAAATACGTTTTTTCTTTTTTTTTTTTTTAGAAACCACACACACACACACCGGTGCGTGAAACAGACGGTATAGCTTATAGCAGTAACGTCGGTGCGTGTCATGTGTGACACAACTGGTCAATCATTTTTGTTACTAGCACAATTATAAATGTATTAACCGAGGAAATCGGTTGTATATTATATATAATGTATTATTTACAAGATGTTTTGTTGTATCTTGAGTTATATTATTATATCTTGTTACATAAACACGTTGTGTGTGTGGGGGGAATTAAGCGAATGCGATTCCAGGCAATTGTGTTGTTAACACAGGAGGAGGATGAAGAGGTATATTTAATAATAATAATAACGTTGCTTGCAGCAGCAGCAGGCAATTGATGCAACAATGCAACTTACAACTTGTGTGTGATGTAGAGAGAGAGGCCTAATGCTGCACAGAGAGAACCTGCAGACAGCAGGGTGTCTAGTGATATTATTAAAACGAAGACGAGGAGTGAGACTCCATTCCTTAAGACGGTCATCACAACATCGCATGATGTGTGATCACATGCTCCTCCAAAAAATGACGTCTCTGCGTAATTCAATTATCGATTAATGTGATGATGATGATGGGTGATGGTGGTGGGCGGCGGAATAGGCAATAATACTAATACCAAATCGATTATGCCCACCACCACCACGCCCACCAACTTCTCTAGACAACGACCCCCCCCCCCCAAAAAACATTCATCCCATTTTATATTTGGCCCCAATATTTGTAAATATAGGAGCTCTTCTGCTCTGCTTACCTCCGTCCATGTCGTCAACAGCAGACACACTATTGGGAGGCAATTCCTACTAATCCTCGTCCCATCATCATCCCACATGATCAATTAGTGCGTGTCATAGGACCAGCTCCTCCCGGGACACATGCACGCCAGGACGATCTACTGTCTCTCCTCTCCAACACCATGTATGTCCAGATGAGATGCGTGTTGATGGTGGTTAGTTAGTTGTGGTTCATCCACCAAAGAGTCTAGTCTCTCTCTCTCTCTCTCTCTCTCCGTCAGATCACTCCACGGCGACTGAAACGCTCCACAGCCACACAGACAGCACACGCCTGTGAGGAGAGGATGATGTCTCCTTTGATTGGCAGCTCGACAGACCACTTAGGGATTCCGCCTGCGGGGGGGGCCGTACCGTCTCTCTCTCAGTCCAGCCAACCGGGTGCTGCGGGGGGCCGGACAATATATTATAGTATCAAAAACAAAACCCACAGCATGAAGCTATAATAATATAGATGCAATTCAAGTTATTATAATTTAGTGTTTTTGGGGAGGGGGGGGGGAGGGGGGGTATCCTCTGATCCCTTATCAAAAACAAACCCCAGCATGAAGCTATAATATAGATGCAATTCAAGTTATTATAATTTTTTTGGGGGGGGGGGGGTATCCTCTGATCCCTTATCAAAAACAAAACCCACAGCATGAAGCTATAGATGCGATTCAAGTTTTTTTTGGGGAGGGTGGGCAATAGGCGCACTACCCTTTACGCATGTGATATACATGTTTTTGAGATGGATTAAATATAGCCTTTGTTTAGAAACAGTGTTAATTTTACAAATAGTCATGAGACTTTGTTTCCAGAGAATTCCAAATGTCTATATTTTTTTTTAATTATAAATCGATGACGGGCCGACACCTGTTCATTGGCAGGACAGGCGTCCCAATTAGCTCTTTCAAGTTGACTAGTTCACTATATGAATTGAAAAAGGGGGGACCCTGATGTAAACAAGACGAAAGTCTTTCTCTGGTCTGCATCCCCTTAACAATTGTGTGTATTGAGCCGTACTGTATTTGTACCCATTCTGCAATCTGTTAAATAAAGTTTTCATTCATTCATTCATTCATTCATTCAGACGTGTGTGTCTGCTATTATTTGCCCTCTACACCAACATGAATAATTATAGACTACCCCCACATGTGTCAAGACAAGCTGGTCCCTCTAAACAGGCCTTCATTGAGATCACCATGATAGACCGCTGCAGTGTTTCAATAATAACACAACCTTCAACAACCCAACAGGCAGCTCACAGAGCCTGCAACCAATCCCCTTCAATTACAGTAGTTTAGAGCGCCCTCTGCTGGGGATGTCATCAATAACAGCCCAATACATTGATTGATTGATTGATTGATTGATTGATTGAAAAGTTTATTAACAGATTGCAGAATGGGTACAGTACAGTACGGCTCAATACACACAATTGTTAAGGGGATGCAGACCAGAGAAAGACTTTCGTCTTGTTTACATCAGGGTCCCCCATTTTCAATTCATCATAACATATATGACATACAGATAGACAGTACTGCTACATCTATACATTTATGACATATCAGATTTGCAAATACAGTACTGTTTGTGATACAAAAGTGTCCAGAAAAGAGTGTATATACATTTGGCGTAGAAACTGTACATTGGAGGAGGTTGGGTGGGTGGGGTGGGGTTGGGTGGGTGGGTGAGGGCTGTACATTGGAGGTGGGGGGGGGGGGGGGGGGTTGGGTAGGGGACACACACACATTTTACACTGTACATTGGAATACTGACAAAGCCTTACTTGGTCATTTACTGTACAACTAGGTTAGGACATTTGTTGGGGCCAGTTTCTAATTGCAGTCTCCCGTAGGTGTTCTTTGAGAGTGTTTTTGAAAGTGGGTAGTGATTCACATTCCTTTACAGCTGTGGGTAGGGCGTTCCACATTGATGTGGCATAATTGCGAAACGTGTTTAGTCCCTTGTTTGAGCCGAATCTAGGTTTTACATGATTTGTGGAGCTCCCTCTGGTGTTGTGATCGTGGTATTCATAATGACTATACTTCGTAGAACTCATTTTGTGTGCGTGTGTGCGCGTGTGCGTGTGTGTGTGGGGGGGGTACTACTGTCGGGTACTTTTGAGGACAGAATATCCTCTGAAAGATAGATGAGACGAGGTACATCTGTTAAACACAGTGTGGTTAAACAGCAAATTTGTTCCTGTCCTCGCTTTAAAAGATGCCAATTTGATTAAATATAGATGTTTAGGATGATCCTGGCTGCAGCAACAAATGGAGTCCTCTGACCCCAACACTCCTCCTCTGACCTCTGACCCCAACACTCCTCCTCTGACCCCAACACTCTTATCTAGGGTGTAGCTCACCTCCATGTTTCACTGACGAGGCGTGTAGCTCTACATACATGTTTCACCGACGAGGCGTGTAGCTCTACATGTTTCACCGACGAGGCGTGTGGCTCTACATGTTTCACTGACGAGGCGTGTAGCTCTACATGTTTCACAGACGAGGCGTGTAGCTCTACATGGTTCACTGACAAGGCGTGTAGCTCTACATGTTTCACTGACGTGGCGTGTAGCTCTACATGTTTCACCGACGAGGCGTGTAGCTCTACATGGTTCACTGACGAGGCGTGTAGCTCTACAAACATGTTTCACTGACGAGGCGTGTAGCTCTACATGTTTCACTGACGAGGCGTGTAGCTCTACATGTTTCACCGACGAGGCGTGTAGCTCTACATGTTTCACTGACGTGACAGCAAGGAGAAAAACAGCCGTCTTCTTCTTTCTTTCTTCTTTGCCTCTTTGCACTGCTGCGGTCAGGAAAGCGCTACCGGAGTCTCATGGCCAGTACAGAGAAACTCTATCCCCAGGCCATCAAGATGCTCAATTACTCTTTAAACAAACACTCACTTTAACACGACATCATATTTATGTATTTATTAAAGAAATTTGCCTCATTTCACCTTTAAAATTTGTTTGTATTGTCTGCATTTGTACTTCATTATACTTGGGTTGTACTTTAGTTTGTATATTGTATAGTGTTTAAGCATTACATCACGCGACGGAGTGTGTTATACAAATTAGATCACGCCTATGGGTGGTTGTTAGGCCCGAGGCGCAGCCGAGGGTCGTTAGACCCCCATAGGTGTGATCTAATTTGTATAACACACGACTTCAAGTGATGTAATGCGTTTATACAATGACCCAATTCACCCAACCTTATACAATAAACACACAGTAATTGAAGCATAATGGAGATTTATTCACAAAACCATCCACAGAGAAAGTAGATCCAATAGTACATCCACTAGTTAGACACCAGAGGGAGCTCCACAAACCATGTTAAACGCAGATTCGGCTCAAACAAGGAACTAAATGCCCTACCCACAGCTGTAAAGGAATGTGAATCTCTACCCACTTTCAAAACCAAAAGAGAGCACCTACGGGAGACTGCAATTCAAAACTGGCCCCTGTAAATGTCCTAACCCTACCCCCTCCAATGTATAGTAAATGTCAGACTCTTTTTGTATCACAAACAGTACTGTATTTGAAAATCTGGTACGTCATAAATGTATAGATGTAGCAGTACTGTCTATCTATGTTATGATGAATTGAAAATGGGGGACCCTGATGTAAACAAGACGAAAGTCTTTCTCTGGTCTGCATCCCCTTAACAATTGTGTGTATTGATCCGTACTGTATTTTACCCATTCTGCAATCTGTTAATAAAATGTTCAATCAATCAATCAATCAAATCTGACAAAAAAAAAAAAAAAACAGACGGCCATTTTTCTTTAATGTCTGCGATTTTTCTTTTGTTTCACACCAGTGACTGCATCACTGGTCATGACAAATGAATTAAATAATCCATGCGTATGTAACGAACTAACATATTCCAGTTGACTATCTTTTTTGGAGGATTCGTTCAAAAGCTATTCATACTTAAATTTTTTTTATCTATGGTGGATTGATTCAGACAGAAAAAAAAAGTTATTCAGATTCAGATTTCAGATTCAGAGTTTTATTTGCCACATGGAATCAGTACAATCAGAGTTTCTTCATTACACAATCATAAATATCATTCTATGGACAAAAGGAGCAGGAAGAAGAATAAATCTTATAGTTACCTGCCCCTTATTCCTAAAGTATTTACTTAATGGTCGGCGTACAACCTAATTTACACAAAATAATTATTTATACCATTATACAAGAAACACACAATCCACAGTTAAACAAGAACAAATTTAATAATAATAATAAAGAATAAAAGAAAGAAAATAAAATATCTCACTATTCAGATCACATTTGATTTTCATACTAAATATTTTTTTTTTATAATTTTGTTTGAATTGATAAACACTATTACATCCCTTAAGCTCGCTATGGAGACAATTCCACAACTTTACACTAATAACTGAAGGACATCTGTTTAAGTGTGGTACGTGCAAACTGATGTTTTTGAAAAATATATTATTTATTGCCCTAAACATAATTAACATTGTTTGAAACTTAACCATGTCTTCAAGTTTAATTATTCTAGATTTAATAAATAATGTGTTTGTGTGTTCTCGATAATTCACTTTATGTATGATTCTTACAGCCCTCTTTTGTAGTATATATAATGGTTTTATATTGGTCCTATAAGTATTCCCCCATACTTCAACACAATAACTATTCTGTATCGTAACGGCTCTCGCTCGGCGTCACTTCCGCACTGTACCTCGCTTGTGCACGTGCACTGAATAAAATTCCACAATGTACCTTTATATCCCAGTATTCGTCTGACCACACCCCCATCAGCTTACCTTCATAAGCAGGTGTGTGGCCACCTACTCGCCTCCTTCTTCGCTTTCACCACAAGGAAGTGCTTTTGGTAGATCCCCACTTGACGAGGTTGCTAAGTTGAAGACAGTTGAGACGTGTTTGCATTGTGCTTATTTTTTTCTTCTCTCATAAATATTCAAAAAGAAAAATCTAAGTCATAATGTCTACCTCGGAGAGTAGACCCACTCTTCACCAGCGGTTCTCCATTCCCGCCTCCGTCGTGCGTTCTGGTGCGGGGCTGTTGCCACTTTCGTGGTTGCCAGCCAAGCCCGGGAGACAGCCGATGGGTAGTTTGCCTCTCCGAGGAGCCGGTGCATCGGTGCCGTCGCTCCGGCGGTGGCCTGATCCCGACTCTGGTTCCTCTGGTTCCAGGGAATCGTCCGTTCTTGAGCGGCCGGTTCCTTTGGTTCCAGAGGATTTACGACGCAAACTTTTCGCGTCTGCCCGTTCACGTCGCAAGATGGTGTCCTGCAGACGCGAACGGCCTGGGTTTGGGGAATTGCTGGAGACCAGCGAGGATGCGTCGGTCTCTGCATGCCCTATGGAAACTGAGGATTACATGGTAGAGGCGGACGGATTCTTGTTTGAAGGCCCAGTGGAGGCGAGTATCCCACCCGTCCAGGTAGCACTGGAGGGGGGTGAAATGTCTCCTTGGGGCGCCTTGTTCGAGGATGTCGGGGAACCACCTCGGCCTCATCAGCAGGATGCCCTGCTATCAGCCACATCAGACTGTGGCTCCTCAACCGGTCGAAGCCTGCTGCATGTGAGGGATGCGGGTTCGGTGGAGGGAAGTCAGCAGGGGGAACTGCGGGTTTTGTTCCCCGAGCTCATGGCAGTAGCGGCCACTGCAAACGGCGTGCCGCTGCCGCAGCCATTGCCTGCTCCTGCCCCCGATGATCTCATAGGTCATCTCTGGCAGCGTCGCCCGGTGAGAGGGGTGGACGTTGTCTACCCATTTTCCCCCTCAATGGGGGCCTATGTTCGTCGGGGCCAGGTGGTGTCTCACATCATGGGCCTTACTCCCGCCTACGTACCAGTTACGCGGGTGGCGGGGTTGGTCGAAGGTATGAGAGAGGGTGTGCCACGGCTTGATAGGCCGATGGCCGCTCTCCTCTGTCCGGATATGGTGTGGGAACCGTTATGCAAGCCGGTTCTCCAGGGAAAATCGGCTAGGCGATTGGCATATTGGGGTGACCAGTCATTTGTCGCTGGTACACAGTCGCTGGCTGCTGCTTCTAACATCGCACAGCTGGCTAGATTTGTATCGGGGATAATGACGGGCGGCACGGAACTGACCGAGGTACAACACGATCAGATCACCCAGGCGGCAGGAGCTGTCCTGCATCTTACCCAGGTGCAGGCCATAGCCGCTGGGAAAGTGCGCGCCCTGGCTACCCTGAACCAGCGCCACCTTTGGCTGGAGCAGGCCCGTGTGCCAGAGAAGAAGAGAGCCCCTCTTCTGACGGCCAACCTCTCCGATGCTGGACTATTCGGGAAGGCCCTGCAGCTGATGACCTCAACGTGCAGAGAGATGGCAGAGGAGAGATCCGTTCTCCAACCCCATTTTCCGCCTCCCGTCCTCGCCGGTGGAGTCAGAAGGCTTCCACGACGTCGAGCTACCTCCGCCGTGCCTACCACTGCCTCCGCCGCCACTGCTGGCCCATCCAAGAAGGCCAGGAGGAGAGATGGTGCTTCTGCTGCCGCCGGCCCATCTACGACGAGACGGTAGGGATCGACGAGACCAGCAGCCGATTGTCTACCGTCCCTCCGGGGCTTCTCGGGGTGGCAAAACCCGAGCGGCTCGAGGCAGCAGACGCAGCTGAATTAGTGACTTTTTCCCCCTGTGGTCCCCTCTATACCCCTCCCCGGCCCTCTCGTATTTTGTGCCTAAATAAAAAGTCCCCTTAAAGGGGGACTGTATTTTTTGGCCAAACAAACTGTGTGTTTCTTCACCAATACATATGATGAGGCTGCGAAATGTGAATCTGCATTGTTTACATTGAGGGATTGAGTTACATTCGTGTTATGAGATTAAGCAAGGTCTGCAAGCATACACTCAGTCATAGAAAGGTTCTATCTTAGCCTGACGCTCCACATGCAGGTAGAAGCTGGTTGTATGATCTGTTGCTTACACAAAGTAATAATAATAAAATAATAAATATAATAATAAAATAAAACAGATATTTCCACTCCACTCGATCAAAGGCTTTCTCAGCATCCAGCGATATTGCCATCGCTGGATGATGGGAGGTCCCCGCCCTTGACATAACATGCATTAGCCTCCTCATGTTGTTTGAAGCTAGACGACCCTGTACAAAGCCAGCCTGATCAATATGAATCAATGAGGCTATAACATTTTCCAATCGCCCTGCAAGGACCTTCGCAAACAACTTATAATCATTATTTAAAATACTCAAAGGTCTGAAATTACACATTTGCAAGTGATCCTTGCCAGGTTTTGGAATCAATGAAATAGTAGCTTGCCGCATGGTTAGCGGCATGGATTGATTGGCCACTATATCATTAAACAGCAATATTAGAAGTGGTGTAAGAGTGACTTGGAAACATTTAAGAAATTCACTTGTATAGCCATCATCACCCGGTGTTTTACCGGTTGAGAGGGATTTGATAGCCGATTTAATTTCATTTTCCGTGATAGGTGTATCCCAGGGCTCGAGACTAACGATGTCCCGTCGTCCCGGGGACGATCAAATATTGATTTGGGACGAACAGAAATCTTTGCTGGGATGCATCCGGGACGGAGAGGATATTTTTTTCACAGGAAATGTCAATTGGCCGACTGTCAGTGCACGCATATATTGCTGTCAAATGGTGAATGTCTCGTGCTGACTAAGTTCACTGAAGTCTAAACGTAGCGTGATTTGCCAAATCCAATGACTATCTCCGCCTCCCAACGCAGCAATACGCTCATCCAGCATCAAGTTCCTACCCACCTCTCCTCCGGTACAGTACGCGCTGTGCACCGTACGATTGCAACGGTGCGGAACCTTTTTTTGCGGAACTTAAATCCCCACGTAATTTATCAACAACACTGCGGTCTGCTGTGAGCATTATAAAACAAACGTGTGTTTAACCGACCGTGAATTAAAGTGTCAATGCTGTTTGTCATTTTAACAGCAGATACTTTCTTAAATGCCATCCTCCCGACAGAGCAGTGTGACGGGGAGCTCTGATGGGTTCGATTGCTGGTGTTAGCATTAGCTGAAGAGCTAGTTTTAGCTTAACGTTACCTTGGCTAAAGTTGGGACTATTCATAATCCAGCAATAATGGCTGCAGACCTGCAAGCAAAGTACAGCAAGTTGGCAAAGGAGTATTCCAACGTAAATCACATTTTCACCAGTAAAGTTAGTCTTTCCATCTGCAGCTACATGCTAGCTAGCCTAGCTCATGTTAGCGTCGTCACTGAACCACCTCGCGTACACAATTAATGACATGTTGCGGACAGCCATATCGGTGACAATGTTTAGCTTTTAGTGCCAAATGATAAGAGTCTGAGGCGGAGTCTCAAAAGAGAATGTTGAATATTTATTGTGCAAAAATCACAACAGATCCTCTCCAACGGAGCCTTGTAGCTGAGTAGGCAGTAGGGTATATCTGCAGAGCCACTTGGTAACGAGTGCAACACCGTGTAATGTCCGTGTGGATCGTTGGAGTAGGGTATATCTGCAGTGCTGCAGCCCCATACTCAGTGTATAGATTTGTATTAGTATCATAATCAATCACCTGTTGTTGAATAAATACCATTACTTTCTAGTTATTACTAAAACAGTATATATAAAACAGTAGCTGTATAAAAAAAAAAGTATAATTTATATAATTTAATAAAAAAAAAAAATTAATGTATGCACTGGTAAAAATACCGAACCGTGACTTCAAAACCGAGGTACGTACCGAACCGTGGATTTTGTGTACCGTTACACAGTTTCATTACTAGTCAAGTGTCATTACTTTAGTTATCGAAGGTGGAATCTCTGGACGCAATGACATTATGTAGTTTAAAGCTAAACTTGATTTGATCTTTATTTATCTCTAACATTTTCAACCATAAACACACATTTGTAATAACAAAAAAAAATAAAACGAAATAAAATACATTTAAATATATTTTCCTATGGAAGGAATAATCAACATGGCTCCAATTGGTTGACTATAACAGCACCGTGACCAAATATCCCTATACTAGCACCTTGTTAAACACTTTTTTTTTATTTATTTTTAATCATAATTATTCTTGTGAAATCTTTCCACCATGGGAGCCTTTTGACTAAATCAATTTATTCTCCCCTTCTCTGAAAGGTGTTTCTTATGGCAATAACAACTATAGACAACAAAACCAAAGTAAAGAAACTACATTTGATTTTTGGGACGGTTACATTCACTTTGGGACGGTTAAAATTGTATTTCGGGACGGTTCTGGGACGGTGGTGAAAAAAGTTAGTCTGGAGCCCTGGTGTATCCAGTGATTCCCTTTCTTCTTCAGAGAGGGTTGGGAGATTTATATCTCTGAAAATGTTTTTCATTTCCTCTTCACTCGTACAACATTCTGATTTATACAGTGTGCTATAAAATTTAGTGAATGCTTGATTGATTTGAAGTTGATCACAAATCAAAGAGCCATCTTCATCATATATGCTAGAGATTGATTGACGATTTTCTTGCTGCTTCAGTCTGAGAGCAAGCATTTTACCAGCCTTATCGCCAGATTCATAATATTTTCGACGCAACTGAAAGAGGGCAAATGCATTTTCCTCATGTAGAATTGCTTGTAATTCTGTTTTTATAACCAACACTGCTTTTTTCAATTCTAAATTGCCAGGGTCCAACATATGACTAGTTTCCAAGGACTTAAGTTCATTAATCAGACCATGTTTCCTTGCCATTTTTTCCTTTTTCTTAGCTGTTGAGTAGCTTATGGTGCGTTCACGTCAGGTGGGAAGAAGCGGAAGAACCAGCTTCCGACTGGGAAAAGCCATTCACGTCAGCCTCCTAGTGGTAATTCCTACTAGGTCATATGGGAGTTTTTTATATACCCCGATATCTCCCACTTCGCGTCCCGAAATGCGGAAGTATCAACCATCATGGCAGCAAGCTTGACGGCGATGTCGGCAATACAAGGTAAATACAAATCAAAATGATCACTTTGATCACATAATCAGAATAATACAATCATACTGCTGTACTCTTCATATGAAAAACGAGCTATACTTGCTGCTGTTCGTCTACAGTTGATTTTAAAGTAACTTGCTAACGACTTGTAGCAATAGGTTAGCAGTAGGCTAACAGTAGGCTAAGATCGCCATCTTGGATGTGGGCGTTTCCTCGAGTTCAACGCGTGAATGCTTCCTAGTTGTAGCAACGAGATGTCATCTGGTTCGTCCGCTTCTTCCCACCTGACGTGAACGCACCATTATAATCCAGCCCCTACAGGTTGCCTTATAAGCCTCCCATACAGTCTGCACTGACTGGACTGATGTAAGATTAATACTAATGTACTCCTGTGTTTTCTCCTCAATCATAGACACAAAAACTTGATCTTTCAATAAGGAGTTATTAAATCTCCATTGTTTGGTTTTATTGTTAATTACAGCAGGAGTAAAAAGGACTGACAGGGGCGCATGGTCTGATAAAAGTATGTTATGAATTTTGCAATCAATTACATTACCCACCAAGGATTGTGAGAAGAGAAAATAGTCAATCCTGGAATATGAATTATGAGCGTGAGAGTAAAAAGTATATTCACGTGTGTCAGGGTTGACAACACGCCAAATATCAGTTAATGCAAGTGAGTTTTGCATTTCTTTAAGTGCACTTGACAATGCTCCGTCTAGTGGGAGGGGGCGCCCAGACCTATCAATCGAGGCATTGCTAACCAAATTTAGGTCCCCACCCATCAGAATGGGATAATCTGCTAATTCTGCCAGCACCAGATTCAGCTTTGACAAAAAAGTATTCTGTCCCGTATTAGGGGCATATACATTTACTAAAGTACATTTTTCATTTAGTAAAATACCTGACAAAATTATATATCTACATATATGATCAAGGATTTCACTGATAGATTTTCCTCCATAATGCGCAAGAATCAATGCACAAAACTGTCTGAACTGGAAACGCTTTACTCAACGTTATTTAATTCTTTAAAATACAACAACTCAACTAGACTAGAAAATCAAGTTAACGTACTAAAAACAGAGATCAATGCCATATACAGACAACAATCGGAAATGCAAATATGCAGCACAAGACAACAGCAGTACTCCCAAGGTTCTAAACCTAGTCACCTATTAGCCATGCGATTAAGAATTAATGCAAAATTTGCAGATATAACTACCATTAGAGCACAACAAGTACTTGAAACAGACCCCAAAATAATAAACGATACATTCAAAGAATTCTACTCCGACTTATATAAATCAGAAACGACCTTCGATCAAAACAAAATGGACACATATCTTAATCAAATTATTCTCCCTAAACTTTCAGAGGATGACGCTAAACAGTTAGAAACACCGATCACAAGGGTGCTCCAGTAGCACACCATGTTACCGCGCTGCGTCGCGGGACTCCGTGCTGCGTCACGGATCTGGTTGACTCCGAGTTCGATTCCCGGACTCTCCGTCATTTGCCGAATGTCTCCCCCTGCTCTCTCTCCCGTTTCACCCTACAACTGTCGGTCATGCTTGACCAGAAAAGCGATAAACGCTAAAAAATAAAGTAAAAAAAAAAAAAAAAAACACTGATCACACTAGAGGAACTCAAGAAGGCCATATCCGAAATGCAAAATGGTAAGGCTCCTGGAAGAGACGGTATCCCATCAGAAATGTACCTTTCTTGTTGGGACATAATTGGACCCTTATTACTAAATATGATCTTATACTCAGTCAAGGAGGGGAGCTTCCATAAAAACGACAATATTGCACTCATTTCAGTCCTTCTCAAAAAAGACAAAGACCCCACCGAGTGCGGTAGTTACAGACCCTTAAGCCTCCTCGGAACCGATGTCAAACTGTACTCTAAGGTATTAGCCATCAGATTACAAAAGCATATGACGTCTTTAGTTCATCCGGACCAAACTGGCTTCATAAGAGGTCGCCTGATCACTGATAACATAAGACGAATACTGCACGTACTAGATGCAGACAAGGACGACACCATACCTAAGGCGATGCTGTCCCTGGATGCTATGAAAGCCTTTGACAGGCTGGAATGGTCGTATCTATGGGCAGTATTAGAAAGGATGGGGTTAGGAAAAGGATTCATTGATATGATTAAAGTATTATACAAAGACCCATCGGCCATGATTACAACAGGTACATTCATCTCCAAAATCTTTCCGGTATCACGCTCAGCCAGACAGGGTTGCCCTCTTAGTCCCGGACTATTCGATCTATCATTAGAGCCTTTAGCACAATATATAAGACAATCCCAATCCATAGAACCAATCGTAATCAAGGGCACACAACATAAAATTAGTTTATATGCGGACGACGTAATATTGTTCATGCAAAGCCCCAACACCACATTGCCTCATCTACTCAAGTTGATTGAGAACTTTGGTGATTTATCGGGATTTAAAATAAATTGGCCGAAGTCGGCTTTCCTTCCACTTAACACCCCTGCAAAAAAAGATACAACCCTCCCAGGTGAGATACCTATTATTGAAGATATAATGCTTGTTTGCAAAGTTTGCTGGAGCCACTTCATCCAGAAGGGCACACCCCGGTCAGAGAGCGGACGCAGACACAGAGAACAGTCCTTTCGTATTTATTAAGGATTCTGTTGTTGAGCGATATGCTTCCATCCAGGTCGTAGGGCTGGATGGAGCGATCAAAGATTGAGTGAGTGGTGTTCTGCAACAGATAAGCAGAACACACAATAATTAACAGGTACATGCTTATTAATCATAACCTGAACACACAGCA
The DNA here is from genome assembly GCF_963971535.1 of Notolepis coatsorum. Lineage (NCBI taxonomy): Eukaryota > Metazoa > Chordata > Actinopteri > Aulopiformes > Paralepididae > Notolepis > Notolepis coatsorum. Next base: position 57,176,792 of record NC_140169.1, read on the forward strand.
AAATATGCTATCTAGCATATTAGCATTGGCTGCATGGACCAAACATAATGCACACAACTGAAAGGATGCTATCTAGCATATTAGCATTGGCTGCATGGACCAAACATAATGCACACAACTGAAAGGATGCTATCTAGCATATTAGCATTGGCTGCATGGACCAAACATAATGCGCACAACTGAAAAAGATGCTATCTAGCATATTAGCATTGGCTGCATGGACCAAACATAATGCACACAACTGAAAGGATGCTATCTAGCATATTAGCATTGGCTGCATGGACCAAACATAATGCACACAACTGAAAGGATGCTATCTAGCATATTAGCATTGGCTGCATGGACCAAACATAATGCACACAACTGAAAAAGATGCTATCTAGCATATTAGCATTGGCCGCATGGACCAAACATAATGCACACAACTGAAAAGATGCTATCTAGCATATTAGCATCGGCCGCATGGACCAACATAACAAGTAAATGGCAGAATGCAATGGCATCCAGAACACACAACTGAAGAGATGCTATAGCATTATTGGCATTAGCATAGCTCAATTAGCAGCATGAATTAACACAACGTAGCAAACCAAATCATAGTCACACATGCATGTCACAGCATCTCAACACATAAGGCAGGCTACATATGACATGTATCCATCATTACCATAGGCACTATATTTGTAGGCTATTGGTGACTTACTTAGTTCATGAACGCACTCTTACTGGGAAAGCAGACAGCAATGGAACACATGGGGGCAAGATGGCCGCTGTATTTAAACCCATTAGGACCCCTGGGCTGTCCAGAGAGATGCCAGACTATAAATAATAGGACCCCTGGGCCATCAAAGAAGTGCCTGACTGGAAATGACAATACACAGCATAACAAATCATGGGGAATTTACAACACCTATGGTAAAACATTTTAGATGCTTGGGTGTGGAAATATTTCCCACCATAAGACAAACGGTGAAGCACAATTACACAAAAATACAGAACAAAATCAAAGGCGACCTGGACAGGTGGGCAAAACTTAAAAACTCAGTACAGGCAAGGGTATCAATAGTTAAGATGGATGTACTACCTAGAATCAACTTCATCAGTTCAATGCTACCGTTACCCCCTCCAGAGGGTTACTGGAAAAGATTACACTCCTCCACATACACATTTATTTGGAATAACAAACCACCACGTATAAAAAGATCCACCGCACAGAGAAATAAAGCAGACGGTGGCATGGCAGTTCCAGATTTTTTCCAATATTTTAAGGCGTACACATTAAGACCATTGACAATATGGTTTGATCCCCAAGCATTAGTATCCTGGAGAAAATTGGAAGAAAACATAGTAGCCCCACATAGACTGAAGGACATAGCACACACTAAACTACCAATCAAGCACTGTGAGCGGAAATTTGGCCCCATAATTACCCATGCAATCCGGATATGGCGTGAAACACAAAAAAAATATTCTAACCCACAAAAATGGCACAATCACACTCCCTTATTCAATAACAATGCACTCTTAATTGAAACACGTCCTATAAGATTCCCTATATGGGAAGAGCAAGGCATACACTCATTAGGGGATGTTTTTAACAACCAGGGTTTTTGTAGTTATGGAGAAATATGCACAAAATTTAATCTCACCGAGTCCACATGGCTTTTTTACTTACAGTTACGGCTATGTTTGAAGTCTCACAGTGTTCCATTAGACATACCAGTTGAACACCACAGATACCACAAATTCTTCTATGAAAGAGAGACATCGAGAGGTTTTGTATCAGGTTTTTATTATCAATTACTAACGTCCTCGTATGAAACCCTCCAGCTAGACTCTAAATGTGAGGAGGGATATACCAGACCTGGAAAGTGACTTTGATTGGCAAGGAGCATGGGCAAATGTCCGTCTTACATCAAGGAACCCGGACCATCAACAAATCAATCTTAACTATATTCACAGGACATACTTGACTCCTATAAGACTGAACAGAATGGGTCTTAAACAAGACTCAAAATGCTCCCAATGTACAAATGGAGACGAAGGGACATTTATGCACATGTATTGGGACTGCCCACCAGTTAAGGCATTCTGGAAAGATGTGACCCATCAATTATCAAAACTCGTATCTTGGAATATACCAGTACACCCCTCTGTATTACTATTGAATGATGTTTTTGAGTTTGCAGTAAATCCACAGCTAAAGAGATTGGTTTTATCGGGTATCACAGTAGCTAAAAAACTGATCGCATCACGCTGGTTTCAACCGGAAAAAATGTGCCGGAAGATTTGGTTTCTTACATATCTCGATGTGATTTATCAAGAAATATCTACAGCAAGAATTCTGGGTCTCAACGAATCCAAAATGTCAATGTGGTTAGAAGTGGTGGAGAGAATAAAAGCTAGCTTATAATGGTAGTGTCTGGTTAGGAGTGAGGGATAATGGAGGTACTATCCAAGGAGGGGTCCGGGAGGGGGGGGTTCGAGCTGGAGCATATGTGTGTAGGGTTTTAGATAATAGGTATTAGGGGTATATCCTGTATAAGACATTGGTATAATTGGTAATTTCGTTGGATATACACTGTATACGGTAAAATATTATTATATACCTTTTTTTGTTTTCTGTTTCTGTACTTGCATGTCATTTTAGCCACCTTAATTGTTATTCATTATGCATTGTGTGTTGAGTACTGACTGTTAATAATTTTGTTTTGCAATAAAAATAAAAATAAAAAAATTATATATCTACCATCTTAATCAACTATTTGTTTTGAAAGTTTAAATGATATTTTCTTTGAAATCAGGATGCTTACCCCTCTGGAGGCTCCACTGCCTGGTGCTGAGAAAACTTGACCTACCCATCTTTGTTTCAATTTAACTGATTCTATTTCATTAAGATGAGTCTCCTGGAGCATTGCCAAATCACATGATAGGGATTTCAAATATGTAATAATTTTATATCTTTTCGTTTAGTTTGAAATACCTTTCACATTCCAGCTAATCAAATTTACATGATTAGGTCCCATTATTTTTATCAAGCAACTTTATAGCTTCCTTCCTCCTTGTAAACTATGCAACAACATGTATGGATAGACAAAGACATAAAAAGTACAAGACATACACATACATAAATTAAGCCATTAGGCAAAGGAAAAACAGTAAACAAAACAGAGATAGACTTAATGTCCATCCCTTGTCCGCGAGCAGAGCAGGCGCGGCCGTGCTGCATCCTACACAGCTCCGTTCTCAAAGTTCAATCAACTTGCGCAATTAAAAAAAAAAAATGCGATTGCGGGCACCAGCGTTATGTTTATGAGGGAGAGAGTGTGATTAGTTCATTTTTCACTTGTTCATGACGTCTGCCAATCGTGTCAGCCTTCGCTGCCTCATTAAGGGAGTCTTTGTCATGGTGATCAACAACGCCAGCATACGCCCCTTCCGCCGGGGCGGCTGTTTTCAGCTGACCCCTCTGGCGCCTGTCTCGTCCGCAGTGCTCCAGGCTCGGGTTACAGCATGTTGCCTGGTTTCCCCGGTGCGCTGCCTGCTTCCGTGGTAAGCCTTTTTTGGTGCTTACGGCCATGCTGACTACCTGTGCTGCAGGGTCAGTGTGCCAGGCGGTGTGCTATTGGGGGGACAGGGCCCGCTCTTGTGAGGGGCCTTGTCCGAATACGCTGGCGATGTGGGGGGCGGTGTCACTAAGTGACCACCTGGTGGGGTCTTGATGCTGGGCATCATGGACCTCTCCGGGCCCCCGTTTTCCAGGGGATCCAGTCCCTTTGGTGGGTCTGGGTCTTCCTTCGCGCTCCGCTGCTACGGCCTTGCCACGGGGTTGGGTTTGCTCTTGACCCCGTGATTTCTGGGGGCAGTAACGAGGTCGTGCCTTCCGTTCGTTCCCGGGTGGCATGCGGGTTGTGCGTGTGTGTAGTCGTGGGGTCAGGCCACGGTCTGCTCACCCTGTGCGTTGAGTTGCTTGAGTGCCTCTTCGCACGGTCGGGTCCGTCGCCCTCCCGTGATCCTCCAATAGGGGGGGTACCCTCCATTAGGGGGGGTCGGGGGGGCTCGGTCCTCCCTGATCTGATGGTTGTGGGGGGCCTCAGCGGGGTGTATTTGTCGGCCGATGGCTCTCGCTCGGCCTCCCTTTGTGCGGAAGTGACGCAGAGCGAGAGCCGTTACGATACAGAACGATAGGTTATAACTATAACCAAGTTCTGTTAGTAATGGTGACGCTCGGCGTCCGACGCCGCTGCAGCCCTTGATCTCACCTTGTGGTGAAAGCTTGGGAAGGAGGCGAGTAGGTGGCCACACACCTGCTTATGAAGGTAAGCTGATGGGGGTGTGGTCAGACGAATACTGGGATATAAAGGTACATTGTGGAATTTTATTCAGTGCGCGTGCACAAGCGAGGTACAGTGCGGAAGTGACGCCGAGCGTCACCATTACTAACAGAACTTGGTTATAGTTATAACCTATCGATATAAGGTGAGATGAGTGAACAGTAGAGTGTTCTCATTGCCTCATACTCGAACACATCCTTTACTTTATTCATAACAAAAATACTCTTGGACATCTTTTTTTTAACGTGTGCTATGTGCGATTTCCATGTTAATTTATCATCCATAATCACACCAAGAAAACAAAATTCATTAACTCTCTCTATATCAACTCCATCTATGGTCACTTGGTCAGTACTATATTTTCATCTAGTTTTCGATTGCCAAAAATCATAAATTTTATTTTTTTCAGATTCAGTGATAGCTTATTTACATCAAACCATTTCTTTAGCTTTGTCATTTCATACACAATATATTCAGCTAGTTCCTTTAAATTCTTTCCAGAGCAAAAAAAATTGGTATCATCAGCAAACAAGACAAACTGTAATAGTTTTGAAACATCACAAATATGATTAATATATAAAAGAAAGAGTTTGGGCCCCAAAACCGAACCTTGCGGTACCCCACATTCAATTTTCATGAGCTCAGATTTGACATCTGCCAACTGCACATATTGTTGCCTATTGTGGAGATAACTACTCAACCATTCAAGAACCATTCCTCTCGCAGTCGCTGTTGATCTGTTTTGCCTAAAGCCATACTGGCTTTCGCTCAGCAGTTTGTTCTTTTCCACAAAACCATCTAACTTATGCGAAAACAGTTTTTCAAGCACTTTCGAGAACTGTGAGAGCAATGACACTGGTCTATAGTTAGTGAAGCTGTGCTTATCTCCTACTTTGTAAAGTGGGATCACTTTTGCTACCTTCATCCTGTCTGGAAAAATACCTGTCTGAAAAGAAAGATTACAAATATAAGAGGTTTGATTATACAATCAATTGTCTTCTTCACTATAATCATAGTTATCCCATCACTGTCAATGGATGTCTTATTCTTTGACTTTGATACAATGGATATGATTTCTGCTTCACTGACATTTCCCAAAAACATAGACTGCAGTACTTTACTATCTCCTCTCCATCCTTCCTGTAATGGTTCATCGTGTTTTTGAATGGCATCTGCCAGATTTGGCCCCACATTTATAAAAAAATTGTTGAATTCATTAACCACCTCATTCATGTTTTTTATAGTCTTACTATTACTAATGAAATGGATAGGCATTTTTATGGACGCTGATTTATTTCCCATTACCTTATTTAGAATGTCCCATGTGCCCTTTATATTATTTTTATTTTCGCCTAACAATCTATTGTAATAATCTTTCTTAGCCCGTCTCATAATTAATACTAACTTCTTATACACTTTGTATTCGGTTGTGGGAGGGATCTGGGGTCACGTTGAGTGTGTTATATGAAATAACAACCAGTAATCAGAATAAATAAATTTGCATAATGGGACTTATTCCTCTTTTACTTACTTTTTTACTGTATGAAGCACATTCTCAGGAGGCTCATAAAGAACCAAGCATTTCACTGTAATGTACATGAACCTTATAATATGTGACAAATAAAAGCAAACTTGAACTTGAACCGTGAAGAGATACCAGCCGGTGGCTCCCCGCTGTGGACCTTAGCGTGTGGAGATGAAACAGCAGCCACACACCTTAACCCTTTCACTGCCACACTACAGGTTACTTTAAACCCTTTACTATCACACTACTGACGGTTAACCTGCTGTTGTGTGGCAGTGAAAGGGTTAACCGTATGTGTATTGTCCCAGTGAAAGGGTTAACCATTTGGTTTTTGTGGCAGTGAAAGGGTTAAGGGTTGAGGGAGACTGGCTCTTGTCCAAGAGGGATTGTGGGGAACTCCAGAATGGCACCGGTGTACTGCTTCCTGATTTCAGCCTGAACACCATATCTTGTGTATACCGTTTGTAACGGCAATCTTTCATGTTCCAATGTCCGGTTTTACCTTGCACATTACTTCACAGGTAGGGTATGGGAGTGATCCTACGCAGTAGACACAGCAACACACACAGATGGATGTCCAGTCGTGATTCCAGGTTTAGGTGTATTTATTGCTTGAAGTTGCAGTTGTACATTCCATTAATGCCAGTGTGGGTTCTGTAGGGATTATATGGTATTCTGTATTTATTTGATATTTCTTGTCTTCTGGTTGCTGAGCTGCTGAGCTTCCGTTACTGAGCTACTGTTACTGAGCTACTGTTACTGAGCTACTGGTAAGAACGGTGTGCTCCTCACTACCTGTGTCCTAGTTGATACTGCACCTGTGACCCTAAATACCTAACCAGTGCTGTCAAATCTAAAACCCACCACCAGGTGTCCAATAATAATATTACAAATAAAATAATATGCCACCATCATAATGGCTCCTACACACCGGCCCCTAATTGTCTGAAGTGTAATGACAATTAATACTAAAATCATATTCAGGGAGCCATATTCAAAATTTACAATTTTCACATATTTTATTTCTTTTTCTTTTTTTTTACAATTTCATTGCCAATTTCTGAAGAAAATACATAAAATAAAAAATGTGTAGGCATTCAATCTTCTTTAAACTTCAGTCTCTTGGAGCAGACATATCTTCGTTATTGGTCTCTCCAAGATGTTGCTTTTGGTCTTCAGTCGAACTGTGCGTACAAGACCTTTTGCATCAGAAATGGTATCTGTTGTGAAGGGCCAGATTAAAGCTGAGAATCTACATTTATTGTTTTATATACCTTGTATATTATTTATATATACACGTTATATCCCTTTAAGCCTGCGTTTGAATCCTAGTAATATTCGCTTTCCTTATTGGATAACGCTATCGGCGCCAGACGGCGAGCCCCTAAAGTCAGGTTCAAAGGCGAGTCCGGGCATGTTGCAACATGCCTGGAGACGGCGCATTGATTCGAGACGAGAACTGAGGTTCGGCACTAGAAAGCCACTTAAGTATATATACGGCGGCAGGTGCGAACAGTAGCTGTTCATCAAGTTCAGTGTGATTCGAATGTAGTGAGAAGCAGTTCGTCTAACAGAGCGTTGAGAACCACGTGCGAAGTGAATAGTAAAAGTGTCAGATTTAATGCAGTAACGTCAAGTTCGACTTAGCTTAATGTGAAGTAAAGAGTCGTTAATTTATTGTGTATCGTGCCAACAGCAGTTCGTTCGTGTGCAGCATTACCCAGCAGTTCGTTCGTTTAGCTAGTGGAACCTTAGCCCGTGTGCGTGGACTAAATACATTGGTGCCAGTACACGAGGAGGCCTAGTCGGAGAACCTACTGGACATGTGCACATTGGAACCGACGGCGGCGATTGCAGAACCAGTATTGGTTGGATTATAGTGATTGTGGAACGTACTACCCTTGGAGAAGAGCATTGTTAATACCCACTGTCGTTTGGATTTAACCACCGTGAGGATCTACTTCGGGCTGGCTTCGTGGACCGAGGCTAGCTGGCTATCATCATTGCTATCGTGCAATTGGATTACAGTTATTGCTTTGTTGCTGAGCATTTGGATTACAAGGACTGGATTCTGTACGTGAACCCCCTTCTTCTTCAATTGATCAGACTGAGTATCCGAACATTCCTCTCTCCTCCAGAGCTTACATCTCTGGGAGGAAACCCCTTGTCTCCAGCGGTACCAGCGTTTCCCACTATAATTGCCATCCTACGCCAGGCGGCGTTAGCCTAGTACCCCATCGTAGGAATTATTCTATTCCCACTGACTTTTGCTACTGACTGACTTATGCATATTCTTCGCCATACAAGCGCAACCTTAATTCTCATATCTGTACAATTTGCTGCATAATAATAAATACCCTCAATGATATTTCTTTGTCACCGTGCCGTGTTATTATGAGTGTCTGCCATAATTAGTTGTACTGTCTGGCAAGTAATACTAAGTACATAACTAGCAGTGGTTTAATCTACCACAATCTTTAATACAGTCAGGGTTTTGTAACCCCTCAGTTACAATTGGTCCTTCGAGCCGGAGGGTATCAGTAATCTTAATATCATATTAATATTGTTATGGCCAGCGGCGGACACTCTCCAGACGGCTCTCCCAAACTAGAGCGCCCTAGGCGCAAACGTCAGCCCCCTCCACACCTGGAGGACTACGCTTTCGTTTTACCTCCTAGCTTATCTAAAAAGACGTTAAGCACGGATAAAACTGATAGCTTAAGCATGCCCAATCCTATCGACTTGTCGGCCCCACCAGTAGAGACCCCAGTGGGTTCAAACGAAACTGACTTAGCTCACGGGGGGGAACAAGCGGGACATGACGTGACTATACCCCAAGACAGCGCCACCGGGATAGACCCCGGAACGCAAGAGACCCAAGAGCGCGCACCCGAGATAGAGCTCGGTGCGCACCCAAGAGAAGAGTACCGCGCTCAAGAGATGGACCTCGGGGCGCGGGAGAAATCAAGAAGCAGCGCTCAATTGGGGGAGCTCCAGTAGCTCACCACGTACCGCGAGTGCTATTTCAGCGCCGTGGACAACCGTGCTCGTCACGGATCTGGGGCTGAGCGAGTTCGAATCCCGGACTGCAGCCGTGCCTTTCCCAGAGTGTCTTCCCCCCCATCTGAACCCTTTCAGCCTGCTTCTGTCGGTCGAACTTGACCAAGTATAAATGCGATAAACGTATAAAAGAGCCAGGGAAATGGCCAAAGTTTAAAAAAAAAAGAAGAAGCAGCGCTCAAGAGATGGACCTCGGAGCGTGCCAAGAGAACAGGTCCCCACCAAGTCCTGTCAGCGCCCGATCACCTCCATCAGTGTCATCCCCCAGCGAGGCTGACCAGCGACTAGCACAAGCCTTGATTGCCACACTAACTGCATCAACCGAAAGAGACCGTCTCCAAGCACAGACACTTAGTGAGCGCGAACACTCTGCAGTGGAACGAGAGCGCCTCCAAGCGCAACAACAGAGTGCGCGCGAACAGTCTGCAGTGGAGCGCGAACGTCTCCAAGCGCAACAACAGAGTGCGCGCGAACAGTCTGCAGTGGAGCGCGAACGTCTCCAAGCGCAACAACAGAGTGAGCACGAACAGTCTGCACTGGAAAGAGAACGCATCAGACTGGAAGAGAGGCGCCTCCAGGCTGAAGAAAACATTCAGCGAGAACGCGCCAATGCACAGCGCGAAGCAGAGCGAGACCGTCTGCAGGCGCAGATGATAGAACAATTGATCCAGAGGGCGACCCCCCCCTCCTCCACACGGAGCTCCCGGAGATCATCACGACACGGGTCGAGGGCACCTTCCCCTACCCGACAAATCTACACGGGACCCAGCCAACAGGAAGAACCTGCCTACGTCGCCGAGCCCCCTCCCCGACCGGTCTATACGGGACCCAGCCAACGGGAAGAACCTGCCTACGTCGCAGAGAAACTAACTAGAAGACTCCAGGACCTAGCGGAGGACGAGGGAGGACAGCAAGCCCACCAGCACGAACCTAATTTGGACCAGGAGGCCCAGTACAGCCCCGAGTCACTGCGTTACAAACCCCCGACCCAACCCATGGGTGAGTTTAATACACAGTCAGCACCGAGGAGCAGCACCTGGGGGCCCGGCCTCTGGTACCCACCCAGCACTAACCCACAACCACCCGTACGGGGAGACTCGCCCAGGAGGCCTCTCCCCCTACGTTCATCGGTGTCCCAGCCATCCATGGCATCTTACCTTGGAACACCGACGTTCCCAGACTTTACGCGTGAGGACAGAGCACAGTACACGGAACTACGCATGTGTTTAGAGACTATAATGTCCGATGTACATGACGAGTCTTATAAATATGCCATCCTCCTCAAGCATCTTAAAGTGCCCAGAGCGCATAACATAGCGCTGGCATATTCGAACTCAAGAACCCCCTACTCAGATGCTCTGGTGGCCCTCGACGCGCGCTATGGACGCATATGGGATTACGTGATCCAAGAAATACGAGATATCGACCGCCTCCCCCCAGCCAAAGACAATAGAGCACTAGATGACCTCTCTATCAAGGTACAATCCCTTGTGGGGATGCTGGGGTCACAAAAGGAGAAGGGGAGATATGAACTATATGCAAATTCCAACGTGGAGCGGATACTGGAGAAGCTCCCTCCAGCCCGTCAAGAGCGTTTTCGGCGGCAGAAAGACCACCGCGACCCCCATGGCCCAGAACCATCCCTCCTAGACCTGGCTGATTTCCTCGCCAGGGAGGTCAGCAGTCTACGATTGGACACATTCGTGTGGAGTAGCTCTAGCCCTAGAGATGGACCGAGGAGGTTCAGAGACAACCGCCGGTCCGTGACCGTTATGCACCAGGCCGAGTCAGTGCCGCAGCACAAGAACCACAACACCCCCCCCCGCGAAGGGAAAGTGGAAGATTGCCTGCCAGTATTGTGAACATGAACATTGGCTGTCTCAATGTGACACTTTTAAGAAGCTGACTGCTGACGAAGTGAGTCAGTGGATCAAAGCGAACCGCCGATGCTTCCGTTGCGCGCGCAGCCACATGGCAGCTGAGTGCCGCCTGAAGAAAAGATGCAGCAAGTGCGACGGCGCCCACCTGGATGTCCTACACGACAGCAACAAGAGGAGACCCGTACCACAAAGCAGCTCGAGAGTAAATGTCATGTATATAGACCCTGCGAAGAGCGGGAGCTCCCGAGTGCTCTTGAAGGTGGTCCGAGTGCTCCTAAGCTACGAGGACAAGGTCCTGGACACTTACGCCGTCCTCGACGATGGGTCTGAAAAGACTCTCCTCCTCGCTTCCGCCGCAGCCCAGTTGGGCCTGCGGGGTACCGAAGAAACAATGACAATCCGTACTATTTGGCGAGACCTAAAGACCATAAAGGGCGAAAACGTCTCATTCACAATAGCAGCGGTCGAGCAGCCCGAGAAGCGGTACAGCATCACTAATGCCTTCACAAGCCATGACATAGGTCTGTCACGTTATACCTACCCCATCCCACAGCTGATGGAGAAATACGTGCACCTACGCCGACTGCCTATACCGTTAATCGACGGCGCCACCCCGACCCTGCTCGTAGGCTCCGACCACGCGGACCTCATCGTCCCAATGGACCAGGTCCACATCGGACCCAGAGGCTGCCCAGCCGCGGTCAAGACCCACCTGGGTTGGACGCTACAAGGCCCCCTCTCCGGGTCTTCCAACCGACCGACAGCCACCCGCTGCCTCTACACGAGGGTAAGCGACGACGACACCACCCTCTTGCAGCACGTCGAGAGACTATGGACATTAGACTCGATGCCCTTCAAGAACGAACGGAAACTAGTTCGCTCCAAGGAAGACAAGTATGCCATAGCTCTCCTCGAGCAGAAGACAAAGAGGGTCGAGGTCGACGGAGTGATGAGATACGCAACTCCACTCTTGAGGCGAGAGGGGATGCCCACCCTCCACGCATCAAAAGAAGCGACACAACGCTATCTACTGAACACTGAGCGGCATCTAGCTAAAGACCCCCCTCAAGCCACTATATACCGCGCTGAGATCGACAAATTGATCACAGCGGGACATATAAAGAAAATCGACAATCAAGAGGCAGACCAGACGACTGAATCCTGGTACGTGCCCCACCACAAGGTCCACCACAACGGCAAGAACCGCATTGAATTCAACTGCAGTTACCAGATCGGACTACAGAACCTGAATAAATTGCTCTTACCCGGCCCGACACTCGGCCCCTCCCTCCTCTGCGTACTACTACGTTTCCGCCAAGACAAAGTGGCCATCAGCGGCGACATCAAAGGGATGTTCCTGCAGGTGCGACTGATGGAGGAGGACAAGCCCCTGCTGCGGTTCCTGTGGAGAGAGAGGATTGACGATGAACAACCCTCCATCTATCAATGGGAGGTCCTCCCCTTCGGCACCACATGCAGCCCATGCTGCGCCACGTTCGCACTCCAAAAGCACGTGACCGAAGACCCTGGAGCTGACGAGGAGGTCAGACAAAGCGTAGAGAGGAGTTTCTACGTGGACAACTGCCTACAAAGCGTATCAACGCCAGAAGAAGCCGAAGCCATCCTGCTTAAGCTCCGAGCCTCCCTGATCAAAGGCGGCTTCGACCTTAGGCAGTGGGCCAGCAGTGACCCTCAAGTACTTCGCAGCCTCTCCCCAGAGACAAAGGCAGCAAGCAGCGAGACCTGGATGGCGACCACCCCAGGTGAAGCACAGGAAATGACATTGGGCCTCGTCTGGCGCTTCAAAACAGACTCGCTCCATTATAAACACACACCCCTGACCCAGGAGCAGGGAAGGTCGACCCCTCTACCGACCACTCGACGGAGCATATACAGAACACTCGCAAGCCAATACGACCCGCTGGAGTGTATCCTACCTTACACCACTCGGGCGAAGATGCTTGTGCGAGAACTGTGGGACAAGGAGCAGGGCTGGGACGACCCCATACCCGACCACCTGGCTTCCACCTGGAGAGAGTGGGAGGGAGAACTCAACTCGCTCCAAAATGTGAACATTCGCCGGAGCTACTTCCCACCCACAGTGCGGCTGGAGACGTGTCAGATGGACCTGCACGTCTTCAGTGACGCCTCAGAAGTAGCTTACGGTTCGGTGGCTTACTTGAGAGCCCGAGAGGAGGGAGGAGAAGTACACACAGCCTTCGTCCTGGCTCGCTCAAGAATAGCCCCCCGCAAGCAACAATCTATCCCGCGTCTAGAGCTCTGCGCAGCTCTGGTAGGCGCGCAACTCGCCACGCTGATACAACATGAACTCACCATAACGGTGCGAAAGACAATCCTGTGGTCAGACTCCATGACTGTGCTCACATGGATCCAGTCCGATTCTTGTCGATACAAAGTCTTCGTCGGAGTCCGAGTCACCGAGATTCAAGACTTGGTAGGATCAGCGTGCTGGAGATACGTTGACACCAAGCAGAACCCAGCAGATGTCATCACACAGGGGATGTCTCTAGCCGACCTCACACGTCCCAACATTTACAGTGACGGTCCTGAGTTCCTCAAGCTCCCGGAGGAGGAGTGGCCTACCCCCACACCACGGGAGGCTAGTCAAGAGGAGGCAGAGATCAAGAAGTCTATGTTCTGCGGGCTGACGCACGTCCCAGCTCCAACGGACCCTAACATAGACGACTGCTTAACCTTTGAGAGTGCTCAGAAAAAGACGTTCTTGTGGCACCACCCTGAGGTTCCCCCCACCACAGACATTGATGCATCGAACTACGCAGAAGCAGAACTCCTGCTAAAGAGAGCCCAAAGAGACTCATTTCCAGATGAGCTAGACTGCCTGCAGGGGAAAAAGCCAATCCCTTCAGACAGCCGACTGCTCACTTTGGCCCCCGAGCTCGACACCCAGGACCTCATCAGGGTGGGTGGTCGTCTGAGACGGGCCCCGGACTTGACGGATGATGTCAAGCATCCTATCGTCCTCAACAGCCGACACAAGGTAACCGAGCTTATCATACAGAAGTACGACGAGGATGTGCACCACGCGGGGGCAGAGAGAGTCTTCGCTGAGATCCGACGCGTTACTGGATACTGCAAGGGAGAGAAGCAGTACGTCGCTTCCAACGGACTTGTTTAGACTGTCGCAAGTGGCGAGCACAGCCCAGTATACCTATGATGGCCGACCTGCCTCCCTGCCGCCTCCGACTCGGCGAGAAGGCCTTCCACTCCACAGGCGTGGACTGCTTCGGCCCTTTCTACGTCAAGAAAGGAAGAGGGACAGAGAAGAGGTGGGGCATTGTGTACAAGTGTATGACCACACAAGCTGTTCATATAGAAATCCTCCAGACCATGAGTACGGATTAATTCCTCATGTCCTTCCGGAGATTTCAAGCCCGAAGAGGAAGCCCGTCTGTGTTGTTGTCCGATCAAGGGACAAACTTCAAAGGCGGAGAAAGAGAATTGAGAGAGTTTCCAGGCCATGGGTGAAGGACTTAAGACCCGCCTCGCTCCCTCTCAGATCAAATTCCAGTTCAACCCCCCGAACGCCCCTCATTTCGGGGGAGCCTGGGAAAGAGAAGTCCGTTCTATAAAGACTGCTCTGTACACCGTGCTTGGGGCCCAGACCGTGGCGGAAGAAGTCCTCACGACAGTCCTCACGGAGATCGAGGGCGTCTTGAACTCGAAGCCCCTCGGTTACGTCTCAAGTGATGTAGCAGACTTCGACCCAGTCACCCCAAACTATCTCTTGATGGTGCGGCTGGACCCTGCCCTTCCACAGGCGGTGTACAGACCTGAGGAAGTGAACGGCCGAAGAATGTGGAGATACAGTCAGGTATTGGCTGACCAGTTTTGGAACAGTTTCCTCCTCCACTACCTACCATCCCTCCAAGCCCGTCAGAAGTGGGTAACGGACAGGGACAACCTGAAGGTGGACACAGTCGTTATGATCATAGACCAGTCACTACCCCGAGCTACGTGGCCGGCCGGCCGCGTAAGCAAAGTGATTACTGGTGCCGATGGGAAGGTCAGAGCGGCAGAAGTCGTAGCCCAAGGGCGGACCTACACCCGACCCGTGGCGAAGCTGATAGTTGCCGAAGCTCCCTGACTTCCCTGATGACGACCATGACCCACTGACTTTGTAGATTGCCCTACTCCTCACAACAAATATTGAGCAGTTGACTGGACTATTAATCTGTCTCCCTTAACTAATTAGGTGCAGACTAATTAGGAGGCGGCTGTTGTGAAGGGCCAGATTAAAGCTGAGAATCTACATTTATTGTTTTATATACCTTGTATATTATTTATATATACACGTTATATACCTTTAAGCCTGCGTTTGAATCCTAGTAATATTCGCTTTCCTTATTGGATAACGCTATCGGCGCCAGACGGCGAGCCCCTAAAGTCAGGTTCAAAAGCGAGTCCGGGCATGTTGCAACATGCCTGGAGACGGCGCATTGATTCGAGACGAGAACGGAGGTTCGGCACTAGAAAGCCACTTAAGTATATATACGGCGGCAGGTGCGAACAGTAGCTGTTCATCAAGTTCAGTGTGATTCGAATGTAGTGAGAAGCAGTTTGTCTAACAGAGCGTTGAGAACCATGTGCGAAGTGAATAGTAAAAGTGTCAGATTTAATGCAGTAACGTCAAGTTCGACTTAGCTTAATGTGAAGTAAAGAGTCGTTAATTTATTGTGTATCGTGCCAACAGCAGTTCGTTCGTGTGCAGCATTACCCAGCAGTTCGTTCGTTTAGCTAGTGGAACCTTAGCCCGTGTGCGTGGACTAAATACATTGGTGCCAGTACACGAGGAGGCCTAGTCGGAGAACCTACTGGACATGTGCACATTGGAACCGACGGCGGCGATTGCAGAACCAGTATTGGTTGGATTATAGTGATTGTGGAACGTACTACCCTTGGAGAAGAGCATTGTTAATACCCACTGTCGTTTGGATTTAACCACCGTGAGGATCTACTTCGGGCTGGCTTCGTGGACCGAGGCTAGCTGGCTATCATCATTGCTATCGTGCAATTGGATTACAGTTATTGCTTTGTTGCTGAGCATTTGGATTACAAGGACTGGATTCTGTACGTGAACCCCCTTCTTCTTCAATTGATCAGACTGAGTATCCGAACATTCCTCTCTCCTCCAGAGCTTACATCTCTGGGAGGAAACCCCTTGTCTCCAGCGGTACCAGCGTTTCCCCCTATAATTGCCATCCTACGCCAGGCGGCGTTAGCCTAGTACCCCATCGTAGGAATTATTCTATTCCCACTGACTTTTGCTACTGACTGACTTATGCATATGTAGCAGGTATATATAAAATATACTAATATGTATTCCACAAAGAATCCCTCCCTCACGTTTTATTTTAATTTGTTTATTTTCTCAAAGTCTTTTATTTTGAAACCGTTGTCACTTCCTCCCGAAGTGACGTATTTACTTTGGTGCGTGCCTCTTCCCGTTCAGTCTGGCCTGAACGAGGAGAAGGTGAGAGTGGCTCAGTGTCTCTAAACATATCCTTGGTCTAAAAGAACGTATGATGGTAATGAACCGGAGTTGTATATAGTGGTAACTGTGTTAATGATGAACAATTCTGCACTTGTTGTAATGTGGTTTAGTTGTGGTGGCGAACTGTTGTAAGGACATGTGACTGAGCTAGTGGTAATGGTTGAGCAATGTGTTGTAGGCCTCGTCCTGACGTTGTGACATATTTCCCCCATTGCAGCCTATGTAAGCTGTTGACGCCATCTGCTGGCCAAATGTTAATATGTGCCTGTCTGGGATGTTTCAACAGGTAATTTGAGATATCTTATTGTTTATTTTGTATTATTTCATTGTGTATTTTATTTTAATGTGATATTTCAATGTATGATTCAAAACGTGCAGTCTGGCCTGAACGAGGAGAAGCCTATGTAAGCTGTTGACGCCATCTGCTGGCCAAATGTTAATATGTGCCTGTCTGGGATGTTTCAACAGGAGAAATAAAACAATGAATGGCCACAACTGTCTCTTCACTTCCCATACACGACGACATTCAAGAGGGTGGCCTTAGACCAGTTACACATATTCTTCGCCATACAAGCGCGACCTTAATTCTCATATCTGTAAAATTTGCTGCATAATAATAAATACCCTCAATGATATTTCTTTGTCACCGTGCCGTGTTATTATGAGTGTCTGCCATAATTAGTTGTACTGTCTGGCAAGTAATACTAAGTACATAACTAGCAGTGGTTTAATCTACCACAATCTTTAATACAGTCAGGGTTTTGTAACCCCTCAGTTACAGTATCCAATATTCTCCCCAGTAACCAGGAGCCTCGTGGTGCAGTGGGATCAACCACCACAACAATATCACCAGGGGCAAAACTTCTTTTTACTGTTGACCATCGTTGACGTTCTTGGATTAGAGGCAAGTATTCCTTTGTCCATCGTTTCCAAAAGAGATCTGCCATGTATTGTACCCGTTTCCATCTACGTTTGATGTACAGATCCTCTTTTACAAATAATCCAGGTGGCAATACTGGCTGTGTTTTTTACTCATATAGGACACTGTATAGATTACAATTGTAAAAAACACTGTATATTCAGATTACAATTGTCTATTGCCTATATTTATTGTAAAATGGTAAATGGTGCATTTTATATAGCAGCTTTTTATCCAAAGCGCTTTACAATTTTGTTCCTCACATTTTCCCCATTCACTCACACATTCACGGCGGAGGCGACCATGCAAGGTGCCGACCTGCTCATCGGGAGCAATTAGGGGTTAAGCGTCTTGCTCAAGGACACATCGACACACACTGCCCGGGAGGAGAGAGGGAATCGAACCGGGAACCTTCCGATTACCAGACGACCGCTCTACATCCTGAGCCACTGCTGCACCATAGTGTAACATAATATAACCCGACAGGGCGACCCTCAACCTGCACCTTTGTTTACACATTTTTATATTCAGAGTTAATTATACAGTTTACACTGTTTATTGTTTCTCATATTTCTATATTCAGATCTCATTTTATTGCCTATATTTATGTCTTTCTACTATTACCCTGCCCGTACCTGTACCCCCCCCTCCCTGGTTAGCGTACAGTAAGTGGTGGAGAGTGACCTTCAGCATAATCCTCCTGACAGGTTCAAATGTAAAATCTTCTCTTCATTGTACTGTACTTGTGCTGTACGATGACAATACATTTGAATCTAATCTAAATAAGAATAAAGAAAAATTACTTAAAACTTACCGGTTAAGATTATAGTTGAATTAAAAGACAGCTGCACAAAAGAAATGCTTTCAGGTATCAAACCTATTTTATTTTCACATAATGCAGTTAAATGAAACACAGTTAGTGCACACATGCAAAATATCATTTTAAATATATACTTGTACCCAAGTGCCATAAGGTTTAAAAGTTAAAACATTGAAAATAATGAAAAATAAAGTTAAAAAATATAAAAACTGAAATATTACTCAACAACACTGCCAACAATGAATATTTTACCCCCCAAATAAAGCATAAAACACATGATAAACTGTGGACACAGGAGTCTATGCCAATGCTTTTGTCAGAGAATAAAAATTAAAAACCGCAAATTCAGCATCAGACAACAAAGAAAAAATACAATTTAATGAATTGCTTTGCAAGTATGACTATCATCAAGTAAAACTCTCTCTTAGAGGTATTTTGTGTAGGATCTTCAGTAAGTACATCACAATTACATAAACTGCAATAGTGCCCAGCTGCATCCTGGAGCAGATCCAGGTAAACATCACAGAAACTCGACTCCAAACCTCCAATCTCCCCGTCCTGACTCACTACATCATTTAATCATATCCGACATCGTTTCTCCTCCGAGGCCCCGCCCAATGACATGAGACCCCGCCCAATGACATGAGGCCCCGCCCAATGACATGAGGCCCCGCCCAATGACACGAGAGGCCCCGCCCAATGACATGAGAGGCCCCGCCCAATGACATGAGGCCCCGCCCAATGACATGAGACCCCGCCCAATGACATGAGGCCCCGCCCAATGACATGCGAGGCCCCGCCCAATGACACGAGAGGCCCCGCCCAATGACATGAGAGGCCCCGCCCAATGACATGAGGCTCCGCCCAATGACATGAGGCCGCGCCCAATGACACGTGAGGCCCCGCCCAATGACATGAGAGGCCGCGCCCAATGACACGAGAGGCCCCGCCCAATGACATGAGAGGCCCCGCCCAATGACACGAGAGGCCCCGCCCAATGACACGAGGCCCCGCCCAATGACACGAGAGGCCCCGCCCAATGACACGAGAGGCCCCGCCCAATGACACGAGAGGCCCCGCCCAATGACATGAGAGGCCCCGCCCAATGACACGAGAGGCCCCGCCCAATGACACGAGAGGCCCCGCCCAATGACATGAGAGGCCGCGCCCAATGACACCGGAGATCCTCCGATCGTAGGAGAGCCCCAGTGCTGTCGAATCAACTTGAACAATGCCCTGTAGTGTGCTCACTGCGAACTACTGAATAAATATAAAACGTCAAAACCGAAGGTGGAGCAAAAAAAAACGCTAAGTCGTGAATGAATGTCTGCTGACTGTTTGGTCAAAATGACAGCAGCGACAGTCAGCAGTCGGGAGTCGTCAAAACACTGATTTTAACAACGATATATCTTACATGTATGAATTAGAAAATACTACACATTACACCTTTAAAAAGCATAGGACGCACTAATGTTTTCAAGAAGATAATGTTGCTTGTGAATCACTGAAACAGTGCATTGATATACAAAACAAAAAAAGAGCGGCAGCCACTACACTACAGCGTAGCGGGGACACGGGTGTAGACAGGTGGTATGAATATGAGACAGGTGAGGAGTATGAGGCGTTCTGTTGCGGAGAACTCCACTGATATTACCGACGTGTAATTGGTGAAAACTGCGATACGTCAGTGCCTTCGAGGGCGAGCAAAAGCACGCTCAATGTGATTTTGTGAGCAGTGAGCGCCAACGGAAGTCTTTCAGTGGAGTTCTCCTTCAGACTATTCAGCAGTGTTGTTCACGGTCAAATAGCCCCAACCAAAACCCCTCGCATTTCTACATTCCTACCTGCAGGCGGACAGACAGTCAACAGAAAGATTGTCATGGGAACAGAGATGGAGGACGTAAGGGTTTGAGGTCATAAACCTGTTAGGGGAAATAAAATGCCAGTACTCCCTGATATCACCCGTTTTGAGCCAAAGAAACCACTCAAATGACGACTAATGTAATAGGCTACTTATTCCTTAAGCTGCAGCGTGGAGAAAACTAAACGACTATCGGGCAGAGCTGTGAAACCACCCATGAAGCCCAAGTTGCAAGGGACCGTTAACTTGGGAATGTCATTAATTGATTATTACGCCACCCAACCCCCCCCAAGTATTTACCAGATGTGCATTTATGTGTGATGCGATTTGAACAGGGTGTCCTGAGATTGTTCATTTAAAGGGAAATTCCACTGCAAAGCCATATTAAACTCATTTACCAGATTGAGGCATATGCGCGGCTGTCAGGTGGGCAAGGGAGTACTATCTGTTGGGCAGGAAGTACTATCTGTTGGGCAGGAAGTTCCCCCTGCGACTTTGTATCAAACAGGCTACAGAGATGTTGTACACAGCGACTTCTTGTTTTACCAACATCGCCAGGTGCACACGCAGTTACAGAGCGATAAACCGCGTTGTGAAGTCACAGCTAATGCAGGAGTGTGATCAGTGGGAGAAATATTTTGTTTGCTAATCTTGTTTGTACATGAATAATGTTGGAAAACCTGGCGTGTTACATGAAGAAGAACACATGGTGGTAAGTGCGCACTTATTTTCTAATCGTATCACAAAGGATAGGCACTGGCATCCTTTTACTCAAGGCCAGTATCAGGTAGTCTAAACTGTTGTGACATTTACATATCGGTGTACTTCCTTGCTCCATTTCTTGTCTGTTGCCTTTCTAAAAATAAGTATTTAAAAAAAAACTTGTATTTATGTACCAAATGTTCAAGTTATAACGCTGAAATGTGGGACTATTTTTGTCTATGCACTCTGGTGGCCAAGAGCGCTATGTTAAAAATAGTCACCACTTCAGAATAGTGATTATATTGATCGGCACATTGATTTATAACCACGACAGCAATTTATTGACAGTATTTCAAAGGTGAGCATTTCACAAAATGCATGCCCACAGAGCCTTTATATAAGTAAGGGATAATGCGAGATGAGATGCGCAGTTATCAAAAAATGTATGCACGACACTGGGTTCATTTGATCTTGTGTGAGAACATTTGAATAGAATCTAGTAGTGGTTTCTGGTGTTCTTTGTGTCTTCGAAAGGCTGGAAGGGGGGAAATAAGTGTCAAGTGGTCATTGCCTGTGGTGCTTTTTTCCTATTGCTAGGTTTTTAGTGAGTTTTTCCTTACCTTCGCGTGGGGTATGTCTGGGAGTGTTGCATTTATTTATTTTACATTTTATTTTGGATTACATGGTTTTTTGTTTTGTTCTTGATTTATTGTGATGTTTCTTCTTGACTTGTTTTAAATAAGACGTGTCCGGCCCATGGGGACATTAACGTGTGTCGTCGGGCCTTAGAAATACATTTGATTTGATTTATGATTTACGTGTGCAAGATTAACTCAAACAGCTGAGCCGGTCATATGACTGCTTTTGAATATTAGAATTACAATAACTTGGAACTAAAAAACATTTAGTAGTATGTTTTAGGGTCTTGGGTTAGTCTTAGGTGTTTTATAGGTTGTAAATGTTACTGTATAAATCTAAATCTAGATAATGTGTAAGTAAACATATATTTTAGCTCCAGATAGCTTATCAATGTGTGTCCCATTTTGCATACCTCTATTATGTTTTATGTTGATTGTACTTGTATTTGAAATTGATTTGTGAATTAAATTAACTGAACTAAACCACATCTTGTGAGTATTCTATTCATCATAATCTACGTCAATCGCTAGTCCCCAGTAACTCTGAAGATGGATTCTTCTATATATGTATACCACAATTCTTAAAATTATAATAAAATGTGGTTGAAATGTCCCAGATTGTCATTTTGTCTGCATTGTTTTCTCCATATGTTCGCAAAGTGCATTATTATTTTTCGATAACTGCACAGCTCAGGTGGTTAGTCTCTCTGCTGGTTAGTTGCCATTATAAGATTCAAATATTGATAGCGCATTCGTTTAAAACTGTAACTGGACTACTATGTCAGAGAGCTGCGTTGTTATCTGAAATTAATCAACACGTATCCAGCCAATCAGACACAAGTATTCACCCAGGCCATGATGTAACTGGTTGTAGTGGCTTGATTTGGTTTGAATTCCTAAAATACTCAAATATATGTTTTTTTTTCACAGATGTATTTTAACCCTTTGTGGAATAGGTGGCTTCAAATAGCATCACTTGTAGAAAAACTGAATAACTCAAAACCAAAACCAAATATTGCTGGTTTTGTTTTTTTGCTGCTTCTATTGTTTGTTTTATTCTTTTACTACCATTGCTGTGAGGTTAAATGAACCAAACCAAATAATTTCACTCTCTTGTTCTCTGTATCTAATGATGTGACAAATAAAGATAATCTTCTATTCTAAATAAATATATGCATGACTGTTTACAATTTTAGGATTCATGACATTATGTGCGTATTAATAAATCAGCTTGGTTTTGCAGTGAAGTACCCCTATAACCACAGAGTGAACCTCTAGCCTCCTTTAAAGCTGCAATAATGATGTTCTGACCACTAGAGGGCAGCACTCCGGCAAACAAACTCGCAGCTAAGCCACTCCTTGTCCGTCCGTCCCTCATCAAAACGAAAAGACTCGTCATCATTGTAAATACTTGATGTATATAAACATAACACTGCATTGCTAAGAGATTTGCTGAAAACAAATTTTTTTTATGCATAGATTACTAGATTTATAATTTCCTGGCTGTTAAACTAGGTGACAATGGCCAAAATGGCCAATAGCATATATTGAATACTTAACTTACAAACATAATACTGGTCTGACAGCACAATATTAATGTAATTAAGAGGTTTACTGGAAAATAAGCACAGCATTGTCCAGACCCAAGGCCCACTAGAATAGAGGCAGCCAGTCGGTAAACCTGTGGTTCTCAGGTCTGGTGTAAGAAACAGCCAGGCTGCTAGCGCCACTGATCTCAGGTCTGGTCTAAGACACAGCCAGGCTGCTAGCGCCACTGTTGGTGTTGGTGTTGTTCCTATTTTGCAAGTGAAAGTGAGATAACGCCCTACATGGTGATGCTTTTGGGGGAAATACACAGAGGTCATCATCACAACTACCTTGCTGTCGTCGCAAGAAGCTACTAATAGCCCCCTGGCCTATTTTATAATTCTGTTCTATTCTATTGTACTTCAAATTTAAATTGAGTTTATATTCCATTTGATCTTATTCTACCTTTTATTCCATTCTACCGTAATTGTGTGTCCGTCAATGTCGCACCAAATGACCAAATCAACTTCCTTGTATGTGAAAACTACTTGGCAATAAAGACCTTTCTGACTCTTATTTCTGATTCTGATCACCTGCGTGTGGGCACGAACAAAATCCAGACTAAAGTGTCCATGAGGGGACCACGATTAGGCCACTTCCAGCCCACGGTAGCAGTCTGCAGCGTTGTGGGGGGGAGGGGGGGGGGGGGGCTAGTTTTATCAAATACATGCATGTTTTTATAACGTATGGGAGGGCTGAGGAAACACACAGGCGAAGCTGATGGACGTAATAACAACAGACTCAGTGGCGCAGGTTTGTTTGAGTAGGACACACTGGCGTCCGTAGATCCGTTTCAGGGGGGGCTGCAGCCCCCTATAAGTGTTTTTAGTCACCCTAAAATGACCTCAGATACATTGATAACGGCACTGTATCTGTCACCTCTAACGCACTCAATTCTAACACTAGAGCGAAGTAAGAAATATCGCCACTAGGGATTCTCAGGAACCTGGTGATACCAGACGGTTCTCACTAGGCTCACTGAGAAAACGGCATACATTTTCTCCAAATTCAAACATAATTTTGACCCACAATGGAGATTTTACAGCGGGGGCCCTTGACCCTCAACATATCTGAATAAATGTGAGTTCATTGGAACCACAAAGGGCTAACCTTCTCACAAACATGTTGAATCTATACTAGTGCCATGCAGCTTTTGGTCAACACACCATGCAGTTTTCTACCAACGTTCATATTTTTTCATTTCTATATTTTGGCCTACTTCTCTGTTCTATGTTTCTAAATAGTCTTAGAGTTGCATGAATTTGGGTACAGTATATCTAAATATCCGAGACTCTAAGAGCCCGGCTGCATTCGAGTAGTCATGGTAGCCTTCTCAATTTGGTGACGCCATGTTTGACCTATTGTGACCTCAAAGGTGTAATCGCATGAAACTTCACGCTTCAAGCCTCATGAAACTCAACACCCAGATACCAAGGACCTGGGCCATTAACAGAGCGTATGCTTTGTCGAGGTACGTTCAAAATAAGGGTTCTTTCTGGGTCATTTCAGAAGAAAAAACACTTGCTCACCATTCTATCGCAGAAATGTCAATCTTTGCAGGAATCGGTAGAATTCAGAAAATGATTGATAAAGAGATCCCAGTATGAACTTTTCCCAAATGTTCCTCGAGGGTTTGAGATGGTCCTCTAGAGTGACTTAGCATTTTGTTTCCAATCCTTGAATGGTCAAAAATGGTTCTTAAGTGGTCAAAAGGTGAACCAAAGCTGTACAACTACTTTTTTTCTTTTTTTACAAACCTTGGTGCAGCAACGTGGCACAGCCCCCCTTAAACCTCAAACTCTAGGGACGCCCCTGTAGACACCATGGCTCAGCCCCATGTAGGACAGCATGGCTCAGCCCCATGTAGGACACCATGGCTCAGCCCCTGTAGACACCATGGCTCAGCCCCTGTAGACACCATGGCTCAGCCCCATGTAGGACAGCATGGCTCAGCCCCATGTAGGACAGCATGGCCTTCTGACAGCATGTGGTAATGAACACGTTTTGAAAATGTGAGAAATACGGTCAGAAAATAATTAGTCCAGCTTTAACCTTATCTAGCAGTTAATAAATGGTGCCAACAGCCCTTTCTGGATTAAAAACAAGTGGCAAATAGCGAGCCTAGTCTGCCTTGTGTTTCTTTCAGTTACTTAAAGCTAGCGTAGGCAATTCTTTTGTTGAATTTTGGTTATATTTGGTGAAATTCTCTTTACATCTCAACATCTACCGATAAATGAAATGCTCTGAGAAAAATACTCTGGTCTCTGTGACTGTCTGACTGTCCCAGACCCTGTAATCGGCCACTCCAAAGGCTCAGGGTGTGGCCTGAATCTTAACAACCAATCAGGGTGTTTGACGTGTGACCCCGGAGTTGTGTTCCTCGTCAAAAAGTATCTACTGTGTGCAAAACAGTCTGTGGAATGCCATTGTTGTGTGTGCATAGCACACAGCGCCGGGCTTAAACAGTGATGCCAAGCGTGCTCTATTTCTGCCAGACAAGTAAGTACCCTCACTACCCCCCAGAGTTAAGCTACAATTTACCCTAAAATACGATTACATCTCGGTCATCCGACACACATCCAATAACGAATCAATCCCAGAATCTCAACATGGCGTTGACTATTTGAGGACCTGAGATCTTGGTGAACAGCTATTAGTGATGAACTACTGTGAGCTTATGGTAGCTTTCCGTCGTTAGTGCCAACCGAGACAAGCTGCGGGCCGCCATACTTTGAACAGTGATAACAGTATTCGTCCTTTATAATATATTTAGATACATGAAAATGGACTAATGTTAATGGATTAACTACCTACTAACCCTATTTATTGCATATCAGCAGAGTTGCTATGGGAGTTGCTATAGGTATGCGTTGGAAACGTAGCTTTATAATGGCATTTGAACAACTTAAATAAAATGTAGGGATAGCCTAAATAAAATGCAAGGTAGTCTTGATGAGGACTAACTGAGGTCTTCCCATCTTAAACGTCCACCCATTTGCTCAAAATGTGCTCCGCTCGCAAAACAGACTGGAATGAAATGAATACGTGGGCCGCGAGAGGTCCTCGTAAGATGCCGTAAAGGGTTTGATGAAAGCACAGCGGCATTCGGTTGATGTGGATAAGGCGCAAATTCCTGGCAACACCGGGGGAAATACCGGTTGAGGGAGGGACTTTCCCAACGCACAGCGACACGTGGCTACTTTACTTCAGTGCGCCGTGCTGGAATTAGCACTCGCTTGCAAATGCAAGTGTCTAAAATGCATTTGAATATCAGATTGTGGATTGTGGAGATGATAATAAAAATAATCGCTCCTTCTCCGAAGCCTGAGACGATAAGAAAACAACAACCTCAAAGGGACTCACAGATGCTCCGTTTGAGGAAGTTATGTCGAAGTGAATTCAGTAACTTCACTGACATGACGATATGCAAGCGGAGTGTGTCGTCTCATCCACCGAATGTGATAAAAGCAAAGTAACTGTAGTCGAGTCTCCTCTCGTTCTCAATCAACGACATACTGAATACCGCAAATAAGGTCCTGAGTAGAGTAATTAAAAGTTCGAGAAATGCTTTCTACTGAACCGCCAATTCACCCTTCACTACATTCCCCCCTTTGTCACCATCGCTACGAGTCCCGGAGAGAAGCGGACAAAAAAACGATACGATATGCATTTGAAGGCTACATACGGGTTGTCACATGGATCAGTAGCGAGATACCGTTAGAGAACTTGAATAGAGGCAAAACGGAGGCAAAACCATTGCAAACACGACAAACCACCTCGCCTGGCAGAAAACACAGCAGTAAAGGAGCAACGTTGTTACAATCCTGCATCACAGGGCAGGTCTTCCTTCATCCGTCCGATGATCTTTAATTCATCTCGATAGAAGATCGAGAGCAAGCGCTCCAATAACACTCGAGAATAACCATGAAGCCAAAGCAGGTGTGTCTACATTCAGTAATGACGAGTGGCGAACCACGTAACACGCTGTGTTGCGGCACGGCCGACCCGGGTTCGATTCCCGGACCCGGTGTTCTTTGCCGAATGTCTTCCCCTGCTCTGGCTCCCATTCTTCCTCTCTCTCTCTCTCTACCGGACTGCCCGGTAGTAAAAACCAATACAAATCTACCAAAAACATAAAAAAATTAAATAAATTTAAAAGTAATGACTGCTCTTTTAGCTCTCTCGGCTTCTGTTAGCTAGCCAGCAGTGCATCAACATCATTTATCGATAGCAAAATGTTAGTCTGCAGACAACCTTTAACCGTATTCACCACTGGTAACTAGGGAAATGCTTACTAGGTAAACGCCTTGGGGACGTGTCGGACGTCCAAATAGGCTTTCCAAGCGATCATTGGACCTGCGCAAGGGAGGAGTTTAGCAAAGGGTGAATTGGACATCTATTGCCACTTCCACAACTCTATTGTGGCCTAGCGACGAAGGTGGAGGGTTAACTTCAGTGACACAATGACTGATTGTTTGTGCTATGACAAGTATTGCTTCAAGGCTGTGGGTCGTGACGGGATCAGGCATGCCTAAAACAAGCGGTGGTACGGTAAATAAAACACTCATCACTGTCTTTTGAAGGCCTCTGGCGTTAGAAGGCCCCTCCTCCACTGACTTAAGCGGTTTTTTTGCATCCCTGGATCACGTCCTCGTCAAGGGCAGACGGACGTAGCCGAAGGAAACCAGTGTCAACACAGCCACGTGTGCCCAGGCAGCACAACAAACCAGCGTTAACACAGCCACGTGTGCCCAGGCAGCACAACAAACCAGCGTTAACACAGCCACGTGTGCCCAGGCAGCACGACAAACCAGCGTTAACACAGCCACGTGTGCCCAGGCAGCACGACAAACCAGCGTTAACACAGCCACGTGTGCCCAGGCAGCACGACAAACCAGCGTTAACACAGCCACGTGTGCCCAGGCAGCACGACAAACCAGCGTTAACACAGCCACGTGTGCCCAGGCAGCACGACAAATGAAAGGATAAACAAACAAACGACAAGAGAAAATTCTAAAGCGCCGGTGGCCACCAGCGTATGGCATGTTTTCTATTTTGAGCAAAAGACGTTAAAGGAGACATATTATGGAGCATGTTTGTTGTTTTTCTGGTCTTCGTAAGGATCCATCAGTCGGAAATGTTATTTAGGCGAGGTGGGGTGCTGACATCAGTACTCTTTGCCGTTTTGGGCCAGGGTGTTTGAAGCTGTTCAGAATTATTGCCCTATGTAATGTCACAAGCAATAAACAACCTTTAATTAGTCGATTAGCAACGCTCTCCGGAACCTGGAGCGCTGCCAGCTTAATGTACTGCCAGGTCTCGTTTCGACTCTGGGTCGTGGGGTCGCTGGGCAGACGGGGGAATATTTAAAGCATGGTCGTGTTGCTACACCCACCAGAGCGGCGCGTGCCGTTAAACATTTAGGCTTGTTTCTTGCAAAAAAACACAACAAAAATCTTTCCCCCACAGATTCAAGGAAGTTGTATAAATCTTTTTGAAAAATGATACATAATATGTCCCCATTAACACTTTGGATGCCACTGGTGAACATGGTCAAAACATGGTTGAATGCCAGCACCCACTTCAATGATAGCGTTGTGAACGCATAATCTATGTCTTAAATTATGTGTCTAATCTGGCCGTCGCTTATCAATGACTTGTTTGCAGTCAACATTGTCAAAACGGATTTTTTTTTTAATCCGTTCATTTCCGTTTTATACCATTTTGAAAAGCCCTCGTTTTCTTGAAAGTTTCAGGAAAATATAAAGATTCCGTGATAAACGGCATTTACTGGAATATTCTGGAATACACAAAAAACGTTGTCATTTTTCTGCCTATTTATGAATCGTTTTTCAAATAAACGCTAGATTATCGATAGTATATGTGTACTTATGCACGCTAGAGAAGCGAGCTGAAAAATCTATTCTCTCATTTCCTGATCAACACACACACACACACATAGGGCAAACGCTGATATCTCTGTGAAAACAAATCCGATTATCCTAAGACTGGTAAAATAGATTCCTTACCTCAGGGGGAAGCTTTAGACGTGCCACAAAGAAATGGCTAGCCAGTGAAGTATAGAATAGCCACGTCTAGGAAGGAGAGGGTAGGGCGTGTTTTATGGGGTTGATATGTTTTATTATGATGCTCTATGTTTTTTATTATGATGCTCTATGTTTTATTATGATGCTCTGTTTTATTATGATGCTCTATGTTTTTATGATGTCTGTCCATGTCCAAAATCAGGGACCATGATGGAAATAAGTGCTTGCACTTTCTCATGTTTTTATCCCTTGGATGCTGTCTTTTACTCCACAATAAAAATCAATCAATCAATCAAGATCAGATGTTCTTCAAAAAGATTATTCCAATACCTAATCGCCATTCCAAATATCGATCACGTTTATTGATTCAGCGCTGTTTTCCGGCTCTGCAATCACTTCGATCTCTTCGGATGGCTTGCCGGATAAGTAAAATGAGGAAACTGGATTCCCCCCCCCCCCACCCATCAGTCTAATCCAATGGGGTGCAGTTACACAGGGAGAGACGATAGGGGGCAGTATTTTCCCAATGGAGCTCAGAGAGAGGTTGCTGCACTAACGTGAGACTAGATTGATGAAATATGAATTAAAATCGCTAATAATAATAGAAAAAACTACAAACAAACGCTATATAGCGTTGCTGGCATTCAACGGTCGGCATGAACTAACGACATATAGCGTCGTTGGCACTCAAAGTGTTAAGACCACATTAAGAATAAAAGAAAAGTACGACGGCTAAATTCAAAGAACCATGTCGGCGACCGGATGAGAAGAGGCCACCCTCGCATCGAGCACCGACATGAGCAGAGGCCAGGAGCAGGACGGGGGGGGGGGGGGGGGGAGATGTTAAGAGGCAGACATTTTGGAGCAGGGTTCCAACGTCATTCGGTTTACTTCATCACACCCACACCCTTCGCACTTGATTGAACTCACCAGACAGAAACTAAAATGGAACCCCCCCCCCCGGCCCCATGGAAAAAGTGCAGAAGCCCCGTCCTGTCAATGTAAAGCTGAAGTTGAATCAAGTGCACCTCTAAAAGAATGGAGAAGAAAAAAACCCTTTGGCCCACATGTGGAAATAAGAACACCCTGTGGACAAGGAGGATGATGGGGGGGTGGGAGTTGGAGACAGAGAGGGGTGGGGCAGGGGGCAGGGGGGGGTGGAGTTACACGTTGGTGGAGATCTTGTACTTGGGAGACATGTTGTTGTGAAACCAGATGAAGCTGAAGATGACGCCCATGGTCTTGGGCACGCTCTCGTCGTACGCGAATGTCATGGCCTCGTGCAGCGGCACCTGCACCACCTCGATCAGCTCGCCCTCCTGAGGCTCGCCGCCCCCCTCGCCCACCCGGTCGCCGTCCGACACCTCGGCGTAGAACATGGTCTGCTTGGAGCCGGTCACGCCCACGCCCGACCTGCGAACCACGGGGGGGGAGGGTGTTAAAGAAATATGAGTTTCTGAGCGTAGACTGAGTTTCTGAATGGAGCAGCGTAGAGTTTTGTGAATGGAGCAGCGTCGAGTTTTGTGAATGGAGCAGCGTAGAGTTTTGTGAATGGAGTAGCGTAGTTTTGTGAATGGAGCAGCGTAGAGTTTTGTGAATGGAGAAGCGAAGTTTTGTGAATAGAGTAGCGTAGAGTTTTGTGAATGGAGCAGCGTAGTTTTGTGAATGGAGCAGCGTAGGTTTGTGAATGGAGCAGCGTAGAGTTTTGTGAATGGAGAAGCGAAGTTTTGTGAATAGAGTAGCGTAGAGTTTTGTGAATGGAGCAGCGTAGTTTTGTGAATGGAGCAGCGTAGGTTTGTGAATGGAGCAGCGTAGAGTTTTGTGAATGGAGCAGCGTAGAGTTTTGTGAATGGAGCCAGCGTAGAGTTTTGTGAATGGAGTCAGCGTAGTTTTGTGAATGGAGCGTAGATTTAAGCGTCATCGTTTTCTGACCATGCGACAATGTTGAAGTGTTATGTTTTCTTTTCTTTTCTTAAATTGTAAACTATATATACGTGGTCCTGTCGTTCGCGTTCAAGACTCCCGTTATTCACCTACTCTGGCTTCAAGGGTGTTTGTTCTTCACTACAAGATGTTTGGATATTACACCTACAACCTCAGTGAGACGAAAGTCGCTCCTGTAGTCCCACTGTACCTTTAGAGACATGTTTTCAGTTCTTGTAAAATACTTAAAATGGCAACGTAGAACTCTGTTCAATTTGGTGAGAAAGTGGACATTTTAACGGTCCCGATTTTTGCACCGGGTTCATACGAATCAGTGGTACTGATGTTTTGTCACACGCGCCATGACAACTGTAAAGCCAGTCAAATAAATCAATCAAAACAAACAAAAAAACTATACAAACACAATAAAACAAAACGTACTAGCAAAGCCACCGAATCGGTCTGGAGAAAGGACTGGGTTAAAAAAGGACTGGGTTAAAAAAATACTGGGTTAAAAAAGGACTGGGTTAAGAAAGGACTGAGTTAAAAAAAAAAGTCAAGTTTACCAGGGCATAGTGGATGTCTGGGTATGGTTGTAGGTGTTCGCTATCCTTTTTTTTTTTTTATCAACTTTTTCTCCTTATTTTTCTATTTTTCCCCCATCCCAATTTCGTATTGCCAATTCTCCCCTCCCCTGTCTTGAACGTTGCTAGACTATGCCTCCCACTGGTCGGCTGTAGTGAGGATAGAAGCCTTGCATCACGTGTTAACTCCGGTACACGAGAAGGCAGCCTGTCACATCTTTTCACCTTCCAGCGCGGACTCTGTGGCGAGGAGTAACGCGTGGGAGGCTCACGCTGCGCCCGATACTTCCCGTCTCTGCTGTGCAGGCGTCACCCAACCGACCTGTCGCTGTCCACAACGTCCAATCCCCACCCATCAACTTCCACCCGCTACCTCTGCCAATTGAGATAGTATGACGACTGGCCCAAGCCGCAGGCAATGCTGACACCGGGATTCGAGACCGGAGTCGCTTGCATTGGTGACGAGCGCAATATTCGCTATGCCACCCAGCCGCCTAGGTGTTCGCTATCCTCAATGGGTTTGACCTTTGACCTTACGATTATCAGCCTTACAGTCCTCTGCTGGTTGCAAGCTGAAACAGTTGAGAATATAACACCTACACAAATATATAACATATGTATGCAACAGAATGTATACATTATTATGTATGTAATATATATTTAATTTGGGCTGCTGATTGCATTTCTATCAATTTTCTGCTCGTCTGCCTACTTGATCTTGGGACCACAAAGGAAATTAGTCTTTATACTTTATTGTCTCATCGTGGTACTTTTGATACAATAGAGAATGTGGAGTTGACGTCATGGGGGCGGGGAGTTAGACGCCTTCTGGGAGGGTTTCTCTGGTTGGTGTGTGTTGATGGGCAGACTTTTGGGTTAAAAAAGACCGGACTTGAAAAAGACCGGAAGGGTCGAAACGTTGTATGTATTCTGCTATTTTTTTGTCACAATTAAAACACCTTGGAGCATCAAAAGTGAGTTGCGAGCCCCGCTTTGTTTCATGTACTACTGTTTTTACAGTTTGGCTCAGCACCAAGGAACGGAGGATGTGCGTTATTTATTTGTTCAGACTTTTGGGTTAAAACACGGTCTGGAAGCCTTGTTGTGCGATGAGCTGCCACAGAAAACCTCACGACCGCCGTGGAGAAACGTCGACCCTTCTCTCCAGGATATCTTACCTTCTTATAACACGGTTTGCTTCAGCTCCGTGAGAAATTTACTTGTCCAAAACCAACATAAAGCAGCTCTCAAACAATAACAAAAAAAGAAAAGAAGGAAAAAGAAAACAGAAACATAACACCTACAAATACTTGGCCCAAGGCTCTAATTTTTATCTCGCTCAATTGTGATAATTTTTTTATACGGATGTCGGATATTATCGGCGATATTGGCATTAAAATGTAATATCGAAAATTATTGGTAAAGAAAATGTCCAGTAATATCGGTAAGAACAAATTATAATTTTATTTATTGTCAAAAGTATGCATAATGTTGTGTTAATTCCACGACAAGAGATATGTAATGTTAATTACCTGAAATGATTCTGTTTTTTTGGGGGGGAAACCCCGCATATATCGGTATCGGTTGATATCGGTATCGGAAATTAACACTTTGAGTGCCAGCAGGGGGCGCACGATTTAGCGCTTGAGTGCCAGCGCTTAAGTCAATGAGAGGGCGAGCACATTTGCGAAAGCATAAACTATATCTTAAATTATGGCTATGTGTCTAATACGGCCGTCGCTTATCAATGACTTACTTGCAGTCAACATGTACGAAACGGATTGTTTTTTTCATCAGTACATTTCCGTTTTATACCATTTTGAAAAACGCTAGTTTTTGGAAATTTCCAGAATCAATTTTTTTATTCTGCAGGAATCACCCTTTAGTGGAATACACAAAACACGTTGTAATTCTTCGGACTATTTATGAATCGTTTTCAAATAAACGCTAGATTATCGATAGTATATGTGTACTTATGCACGCTAGAGAAGCGGGCTGAAAATCGATTATCTATTTCCTGATCAGCACACACAAACACATACACATATAGGGGACACTTTGAGATATAATTATGTGAAAACTTTTTACCCCAAGACTGGTCAAATAGATTCCTTACCTCAGATCAGATGTTCTCCAAAAAGATTATTCCAATTCCTGATCGCCATTCCAAATATCGATCGCGTTTATTGATCCAACGCTGGGTACTCGAAACACATAATCCACGCTGTTCTGAGGGACCACAATGAGTCCGATCGGCTCGGGTTACATGCCTGAGAAGTAAAATGTGGATTCCGGATTTTTCTTTTCTCATCCATTTTCATCGAGTCCATTCCAATGCGTGCATTACCATCCGGGAGACGATAGGGGGCGGTATTTTCCCTGTTCGAGGCCAGATACAGTCCCAATGGTAACGTGAGGCTAGGTTGATGAAAAATGTATGGAAATCACTAATAAAAGAAATAACGATTAAATAACGAGATTTCTCGTCATTGGCACTCAACGCATGGCATGAACTAACGAGATTTCTCGTGGCTGGCACTCAAAGTGTTAAGAGTTGGACAATATCGGTATATCGGATATCGGTAAAAAAAAAGCCAACATCGAACATCCCTAATTTTAAACTAGCTAATGTTACAGCGTCATGTTTATGCATTTAATAGAATAGCATGCACACTTATTTAGATACGTTTATTTTACAGATCAATGCAGCTGGATTTCCCCATGTATGATGCCTTATAATGCACTGATTTGTACTTCTACCCTCCTTCCACACACACACACACACACACACACACACACACACACACACACACACACACACACACACACACACACACACACACACACACACACTCTCCACTGACCTGTAGGAGGTTATCCTCCTCAGCTTGGAGGTGGGCACGTCGTAGCCACACTCCTCCAGCACCTCCTGCCGTGCGATCTCCTCCAGGGAGAGGTCGGGCTTGTCCACCAGCCCCGCGCAAAGCTCGTAGGTCACCCCCGCCACGGCGGGCGGCTGCTTGGAAGAGCTCTGCTCCTCCTCCGAGGCGGGCGCAGCACCCACCTCCGCGGACCCTGGCGCGGCTGCTTCTGCGGCGGCGGTGGCACCCTCCTCCGCTGCTCCCTCCGCTGCCGCTCCCTCCGCTGCCGCACCCTCGGCTGCTCCCTCAGCTGCTCCCTCCGCTGCTCGCTCTGATGCTCCCTCTGATGCTCCCTCTGATGCTCCCTCTGATGCTCCCTCTGATGCTCCCTCCGTCACTCCCTCAGCTCCCTCAGGAGGGTCGCGTTTGTTCCTCTCCCACTCACACATGTATACAGCTGTTGGCAGAAGGGGGCGATGAACATGGTGCCTAACTTGAGTTGTAGAAAAACGTGTTACTCACTGTTGTGAAGGGCCAGATTAAACTGAGAATCTACCTTTATCGTTTGATATACTTTGTATATTATTTATATATATACACGGAATATCCCTTTACCTGCGTTCAAACCAGAGTAATATTCGCTCTCCTTATTGGACAGCGCCCCCAGGCGCCAGCGCGCAGGCCCCCAACGACAGGTTCAAAGACAAGTTCAGGCATGTCAGGACATGCCCGGAGTCAGCGTATTGATACCAGACAAAGACTGCGGTTTGGGACTAGATATTCACTTAAGTATAAATACAGCGCAAGGTGCGCACACCGTTACGTTCAGTACCTTACCCCACCTTCACCACGAGTCAACGTGCAATGAAGTGAGCAACCTTGCGTCTAACAGAGCATTGAGAACCACGTGCGAATAGAATAGTAAAGTGTCAGAGTTTAATGCAGTAACGTCGAGTTCGACCTAATCTAATGTGAAGTAAATAGTCGTTCATTTATTGTATATTGTGCGGCCACAGTTCGTTCGTGTGTAGCATTACCCAGCGGTTCGTCGTGTCTTTAGCTAGTGTACTTAGCCAGGGTGTGTGGCCTAAATACGTCGCCCACACCCGAGGAGTCCTAGGCGGAGAACCGTTGGACATGTACACAGGAGAATCGGCGTCGGCGATTGCAGAACCATTACTGGTTGGATTATATTGATTTGGAACGTGGTACCCGGAGAAGAGCATCGTTGATTTCCACTATTGTTTGGGATTCAACCTCGTGAGGATTACAACTCGGGCTGGCCTCGTGGACGGAGGCTGGTTAGCTGTCATCAATGCTATCGAGCATTTGGATTACAATTATTGCTTTGCTGCTGATCAAGGGAGTTTACAAGGACCGACTCCTGTACCTGGAGTCTCTTTATTCCTCATTGAATCAGACGGAGTACCAGAACATTCCTCTACCCTCCAGGCCTTACATCCCCGGAGGGAACCCATTGTCTCCAGGCGGTACCAGTGTTGCCCTATATAGTTGCTACTATACGACAGGTGGTGTCAACTTAGACCCATCGTAGGATTCCTGCTATTCTTAGTGACTCATGCTATTGACTGACTTTACGCATATTCTTCGCCATACAAGCGCGACCCTAATTCTCATTCTGTAACCTAATGTTGCCTAATAATAATAAATTACCCTCAAATACTATTTCTTTGTCAATGCCGTGTTCTTGTGGGTGTTCACCATCTATATTTGATGTACTGTCTGGCCAGTAATTAAAGTACATAACTAGCAGTGGTTTAATCTATCACAATCTTTAATACAGTCAGGGTTTTGTAACCCCTCAGATACACTCACGTTTTTCTGTAGTAGGTGCAATATCCAAAAGTATATTTCCAAAAAAAAAAATATCTTGAATCTTGCCCGTCAGCCAGACACAAAACCTTCTCGACTAGGATTGACTACGTATTTCTCATCCCCTAAATTGTTTGACCATTTCGATGTCTCACTGATTCCCTTATAGCTCTTTCGGATCACAAAGGGATTGTTTTTACAGCATCGTTTGACAAACTATCCACAAAAGCTCCCGGATGGCGTTTTTTAACTCATCCTTGTAAAAAAAATTAAGACTTCTGTGCGGAATTCAGAGACTTTTCTTTTTTTGAGGATTTACATCGGCATGGCGGAGGACCCTAGAGTCCTGTGAAATGCAGTAAATGGCTTTGTCATAAGTCATGTCACACTCTTCGCTTCCAACTTGCGTAAATCTCGTTAAAAGAAATTGGAAAAACTGGAAACGCTATACGCGGACCTACTGTATACGCTGGACTGCAGACTAATTACAATGAACAAATTAACATACAACGGATGATAGTTAAAAAAGAAATAAACTCCATACTTAGACAACACTCTGAGTTTTTAATACATAGGACGAGACAAAATTATTACTTTCATGGTTCTAGATGAGAATTTGTGCAAATGATCAATTCTCGGATATCCCTTCAATCAGGACACAAGGAGTAGTTACTACAGACTCAAAAAATATCAATGACACTTTTAGAGAATTTTATTCACAACTGTATAGCTCAGATGTCAACTTTGATCGTTCCAAATTTGAAACGTTTATTGACAGGCATTAAATTACCAAAATGATCCAAGGAAGAGGCCGAGGAACTGGAGAGACCAATCACTCTTACAGAGAGACAATTGCTGAAATGCAGAGGGGGGGTAAGGCACTAGGCTCAGGCTGGGATGGGATTCGACCTGAATTATACTTAGCATTCTGGGACCAGTTAGGACCACTGTTGCTCGAGATGATTGAACATAGGGCTGGACGGTAGTATGGTCTAAAATGTATATCACGGTATAATTTGAAGCATAGACGGTAACGGTATATATCACGGACGGTATATTCATTTATCTTAAAATGTCTATATAATGCTTCTGAAGGGGTAAAACACTGGCAGCTATTATTTTTCTTAGAAAAATAGAAAAATAAGGAGAAAAAGTGGATCAAAAAGCGCTTTGGATAAAAGTGCTACAGTATATAAATGCACCATTATTTAATCATTATTATAAGCTGCATAGTTAGTCCAGCATTTTTTTTTTATCCACTTTTTCTCCCATTTTCTATATTTTCTCCCATCCCAATTTCGTATCATCCAATTCACCCCCCCCCCCCTGTCATGAACGCTGTTTCTTGCCTCCCACAAGCCGGCTGCAATGTGGACTAAGTCATACATAGCACAAGTCCCCTCCGGTACTTGAGGTAACAGCAGTCGCATCTTTTCACCTGCGCAGCTCGATCTCTCAGTGGCGAGGAGTAACGCGTGGGAGGCTCACGCTGCCCCCGACACTTCCTGATTCTACTGCGCCGACCAACCGACCTGTAGGAGTTGCTGTCCACAACGCCCGATCCCCACCCATCAGTTTCCCACCACCTAATACGGCCAATGTGTATTAGTATGAACGACCAGCTAAACTGAAAGCAATGTGGAGCGCTGGGCTCGAACAGGCAAGCCCAGCGTCTCCGTCATTCGTGGCGAGCGCCTTGCCCACTACGCCACGTAGCCGCCTAACACTGGCAGCTATTATTATACTGTACTCTTGTATTACTAGGACATCTTTCACATAGTACAGAGGTATTTTAAGAACATTTATTGTGCAAAACTGCAATAGAAAAATGCAAAACCTTTTCTCAAGTTACTTCCGTCTCTGGAAAAACACTGTTTTCATTAAATACAATCAAATCAAGCGGCACAAAGTTAAAATAAAAACTACAGCAGGACAGGAGGTTTCTTTCCCTCAAACAACTCAAACACAATACAACTCCAACATAACTTAACTTTAGTGTACATGTTTGACAACGTAGAGAGAGAGAGAGAGCGAGAGAGTGTGATGTAATAGGTTTGAGTTTGAGGTTTGAGCTTCCTAAGATGCCGTAGGTGATGATGTCACACCAGGATTTGTCAACACAGAGAAACGGGAGCAGCCCGATGGATGAAGCTATATAAAGAAACGAATAGCCAAATAAATGTGAAGTTATCTTTGAACCTCCGTTTTCAAGCCTCGTCAATATACCCCCCCGCCCTTTCCTCACTAATGAAACTGTGCCGCAGAGTGACGTTAGAACATTAGCTTAGTGGCTAACGTGAGTTAGCTTAGTGGCTAACGTTAGCCCCATTGCTGCGCTAAATCAAGTCTCCTCTCAGCCTCCTTAGCCAAATTGAAATGCCTAAAACTATATGGCAAGGTCCGTGAACAAGTGGAGAAAAACTCAGTACAATTAAACACTATGCAACGACCACTGCAAACATCGAGTGAATCGTCAAGTAACGTTAACGTCATTGCTTCTGCTGTGACTAGCTGCTCTGTCTACCGGTCACAAGGCATAGTGAAAATCCATACCGTAGCGCAAATTCATACCGTTTATACCGTATACCGTTTATACCGTCCACCCCTAATTGAACACGCCATTGAACAGGGGGGATTCTCGAGAGATGTAAATATGGCTTTAATTTCTTTACTACTCAACAAGGACAAGGACCCCCAATGACTGTGGCAGCTATAGGCCCCTGAGTTTTCTCAGGGCCGATCTAAAAATGTTTGCCAAAGTACTAGCCCGTCGTCTGCAGAAGTATATGACGGTGCTGGTACACTGTGATCAAACCGGATTTATCCGGGGACGCTTAGCCGCAGATAATCTCAGGAGATTATTACATGTAATTGACAACAGTAAGCACATACTATTTCATAAAATTAAATATATAAATAATGAATGGAAGCGGATACGGACCACTAGCCTAGCTTAAAACTCCGGGAGAGGTGTTTTTGGCCAACAGCTAGGCTAGTGGTCCGTATACGCTTCAATTAACTTGTACTGTGCTGTTACGTGGGGCGGCGTGGCTCAGGGGTAGAGCGGGTCGTCCAATGATCGAAGGGTTGGTGGTTCGAATCCCGCTCAAGCCCATGTCCATCCCACTGCCGTTGTGTCCTTGGGCAAGACACTTAACCTACTTGCCTCGTATGAATGTGTATGCATGTGAATGAATGTTGGTGGTGGTCGGAGGGGCCGTAGGCGATGATTATTCGCCACGCTTCCGTGAGTCTGCCTCAGGGCAGCTCTGGCTGCAATTGTAGCTTACCACCACCGGTATGACTGTGTATGAACGAATAATGGACTCTGTAAGCGCTCTGGGGTGTCACGAAGAGCGCTATATAAATCCAATCCATTATTATTATTATTATTATTATTATTATTATTATTATTATTATTATTATTATGTACTAAACTAGGCTAGCTTGCAGCCCGATAACTTTCTACTGAACGCACAAAGAGGAAACTGCTATCTATCTTCTAGTCTGACTCTGGAGAAGACGGCAATCGCTAATGTTGGCGTGTTCCTTTAAAAGGCAGATGAGAAATCAGCAAACAGTATGCACATGAAGTGCACAGGAAGTGCACATGAAGTGCACAGGAAACACACATGAAGTGCACAGGAAGCGCACAGGAAGCACACATGAAGCGCACAGGAAGTGCACATGAAGCGCACAGGAAGTTCACAGGAAGTGCACAGGAAGTTCACAGGAAGTGCACAGGAAGTGCACAGGAAGCATACATGAAGCGCACAGGAAGTTCACATGAAGTTCACAGGAAGTGCACAGGAAGTGCACAGGAAGCATACATGAAGCGCACAGGAAGTGCACAGGAAGTGCACAGGAAGCGCACAGGAAGCACACAGGAAGCACACAGGAAGTTCACAGGAAGTGCACAGGAAGCACACATGAAGTGCACAGGAAGTTCACAGGAAGTGCACAGGAAGTTCACATGAAGTTCACATGAAGTGCACAGGAAGCACACATGAAGTGCACAGGAAGTGCACATGAAGCGCACAGGAAGTTCACATGAAGCGCACAGGAAGCGCACAGGAAGCGCACAGGAAGCGCAGATGAAGCGCACAGGAAGCGCACAGGAAGTTCACAGGAAGTTCACAGGAAGCGCACAGGAAGTGCACAGGAAGCGCACAGGAAGTGCACAGGAAGCGCACAGGAAGTTCACAGGAAGTGCACAGGAAGTGCACAGGAAGCGCACATGAAGTTCACAGGAAGCGCACAGGAAGCTCACAGGAAGTGCACATGAAGCGCACAGGAAGTTCACAGGAAGTGCACATGAAGCGTACATGAAGCGCACAGGAAGTTCACAGGAAGTTCACAGGAAGTGCACAGGAAGTGCACAGGAAGCATACATGAAGCGCACAGGAAGTTCACATGAAGTTCACAGGAAGTGCACAGGAAGTGCACAGGAAGCATACATGAAGCGCACAGGAAGTTCACATGAAGTGCACAGGAAGCGCACAGGAAGCACACAGGAAGTTCACAGGAAGTGCACAGGAAGCACACATGAAGTGCACAGGAAGTTCACAGGAAGTGCACAGGAAGTTCACATGAAGTTCACATGAAGTGCACAGGAAGCACACATGAAGTGCACAGGAAGTTCACATGAAGCGCACAGGAAGCGCACAGGAAGCGCAGATGAAGCGCACAGGAAGCGCACAGGAAGTTCACAGGAAGCGCACAGGAAGTGCACAGGAAGTGCACATTAAGCGCACAGGAAGTGCACAGGAAGCGCACAGGAAGTGCACAGGAAGCGCACAGGAAGTGCACAGGAAGCGCACATGAAGTTCACAGGAAGCGCACAGGAAGCTCACAGGAAGTGCACAGGAAGCGCACAGGAAGTGCACATGAAGCACACAGGAAGTGCACAGGAAGTGCACATGAAGCGCACAGGAAGTGCACAGGAAGTGCACATGAAGCGTACATGAAGTGCACAGGAAGTGCACAGGAAGCACACATGAAGTGCACAGGAAGTGCACAGGAAGCGCACATGAAGTGCACAGGAAGTGCACAGGAAGCACACATGAAGTGCACATGAAGTGGACAGGAAGTGCACAGGAATCACACAGGAAGCGCACAGGAAGTTCACAGGAAGTGCACATGAAGCGTACATGAAGTGCACAGGAAGTGCACAGGAAGCACACATGAAGTGCACAGGAAGTGCACAGGAAGTTCACAGGAAGCGCACAGGAAGCGTACATGAAGCGCACAGGAAGTTCACAGGAAGCGCACAGGAAGTTCACAGGAAGTGCACATGAAGCGCACATGAAGCGCACAGGAAGTTCACAGGAAGTGCACAGGAAGTTCTCAGGAAGTGCACATTAAGCACACAGGAAGTGCACATGAAGCACACAGGAAGTGCACATGAAGTTCTCAGGAAGTGCACATGAAGCACACAGGAAGTGCACATGAAGCACACATGAAGTGCACAGGAAGTTCTCAGGAAGTGCACATGAAGCACACAGGAAGTGCACATGAAGCACACAGGAAGTGCACATGAAGCACACAGGAAGCACACAGGAAGTGCACATGAAGCACACAGGAAGTGCACAGGAAGCAGACAGGAAGCGCACATGAAGCACACAGGAAGTGCACAGGAAGTGCACATGAAGCACACATGAAGCACACAGGAAGTGCACATGAAGCACACAGGAAGTGCACATGAAGCACACAGGAAGTGCACAGGAATCGCACAGGAAGCGCACATGAAGCACACAGGAAGTGCACATGAAGCACACATGAAGCACACAGGAAGTGCACATGAAGCACACAGGAAGTGCACATGAAGCACACAGGAAGTGCACATGAAGCACGCAGGAAGCGCACAGGAAGTGCACAGGAAGTGCACAGGAAGTGCACATGAAGCGCACATGAAGTGCACAGGAATCACACAGGAAGTTCACAGGAAGCGCACAGGAAGTTCACAGGAAGTGCACATGAAGCACACAGGAAGCGCACATGAAGTTCACAGGAAGTTCACAGGAAGTGCACATGAAGCGCACATGAAGTGCACAGGAAGCACACAGGAAGTGCACAGGAAGCACACAGGAAGCGCACATGAAGCGCACAGGAAGTGCACATGAAGCACACAGGAAGCACACATGAAGTGCACAGGAAGTTCACAGGAAGCGCACAGGAAGCGCACAGGAAGTTCACAGGAAGTTCACATGAAGCGCACATGAAGTTCACAGGAAGTGCACATTAAGCGCACAGGAAGTTCACAGGAAGCGCACAGGAAGCGCACAGGAAGCGCAGATGAAGCACACATGAAGTTCACAGGAAGTGCACATTAAGCGCACAGGAAGCGCACAGGAAGCGCACAGGAAGCTCACAGGAAGCGCACAGGAAGCTCACAGGAAGCGCACAGGAAGTGCACATGAAGCACACAGGAAGCGCACATGAAGCGCACAGGAAGCGCACATGAAGCACACAGGAAGTGCACAGGAAGTGCACATGAAGCACACAGGAAGTGCACAGGAATCACACATGAAGCGCACAGGAAGTTCACAGGAAGTTCACAGGAAGTGCACATTAAGTTCACAGGAAGTGCACAGGAAGCGAACAGAAAGCGCACATGAAGTTCACAGGAAGTGCACATTAAGCGCACAGGAAGTGCACAGGAAGCGCACAGGAAGCTCACAGGAAGCGCACAGGAAGCGCACAGGAAGCTCACAGGAAGCGCACAGGAAGTGCACATGAAGCACACAGGAAGCGCACAGGAAGTGCACATGAAGCACAGGAAGTGCACAGGAATCACACATGAAGCGCACAGGAAGTGCACATGAAGCGCACAGGAAGTGCACAGGAAGTTCTCAGGAAGTGCACATGAAGCACACATGAAGCGCACATGAAGCACACAGGAAGTGCACATGAAGCACACAGGAAGCGCACATGAAGCACACAGGAAGCGCACAGGAAGTGCACATGAAGCGCACAGGAAGCGCACAGGAAGCGCACAGGAAGTGCACATTAAGCGCACAGGAAGCGCACAGGAAGCGCACAGGAAGCGCACAGGAAGCGCACAGGAAGCTCACAGGAAGCGCACAGGAAGTGCACATGAAGCACACAGGAAGCGCACATGAAGCACACAGGAAGCGCACAGGAAGTGCACATGAAGCACAGGAAGTGCACAGGAATCACACATGAAGCGCACAGGAAGTGCACAGGAAGTGCACATGAAGCACACAGGAAGTTCACAGGAAGTGCACAGGAAGTGCACAGGAAGTTCTCAGGAAGTGCACATGAAGCACACATGAAGCGCACATGAAGCACACAGGAAGTGCACATGAAGCACACAGGAAGCGCACAGGAAGTGCACATGAAGCGCACATGAAGCGCACAGGAAGCGCACATGAAGCGCACATGAAGTGCACATGAAGCACACAGGAAGTGCACAGGAAGCGCACAGGAAGCGCACAGAAAGTGCACATGAAGCGCACAGGAAGCGCACATGAAGCGCACAGGAAGTGCACATGAAGCACACAAGAAGCGCACAGGAAGTGCACAGGAAGTGCACAGGAGTCACACAGGAAGCGCACAGGAAGTGCACATGAAGCGCACAGGAAGTTCACAGGAAGCGCACAGGAAGCACACATGAAGCGCACAGGAAGTTCACAGGAAGTTCACAGGAAGTGCACATGAAGCGCACAGGAAGCGCACATGAAGCGCACAGGAAGTTCACAGGAAGCACACAGGAAGCGCACAGGAAGTGCACAGGAAGCACACAGGAAGTGCACAGGAAGCGCACAGGAAGCGCAGATGAAGCGCACAGGAAGTTCACAGGAAGCGCACATGAAGCGCACATGAAGCGCACAGGAAGTGCACATGAAGCACACAGGAAGCGCACATGAAGCGCACAGGAAGTTCACATGAAGTGCACAGGAATCACAC
This sequence comes from Notolepis coatsorum, assembly GCF_963971535.1. NCBI lineage: Eukaryota > Metazoa > Chordata > Actinopteri > Aulopiformes > Paralepididae > Notolepis > Notolepis coatsorum. The sequence goes on from NC_140169.1 coordinate 57,220,828, forward strand.
AGGAAGTTCACAGGAAGCGCACAGGAAGTGCACAGGAAGCGCAGATGAAGCGCACAGGAAGTTCACAGGAAGCGCACATGAAGCGCACATGAAGCGCACAGGAAGTGCACATGAAGCACACAGGAAGCGCACATGAAGCGCACAGGAAGTTCACATGAAGTGCACAGGAATCACACAGGAAGTTCACAGGAAGTGCACATGAAGTGCACAGGAAGTTCACAGGAAGCGCACAAAAGTATCGAATGAGGTACTTCTAGATGTCCCAAGGCTAAAGGCGACTCGAGCTTTTGCGGTGGCTGCTGCCCCCAAGCTGTGGAATAGTCTGCCACTACAAATCCAGTCTGCACAGATCCTAGACATGTTTAAGTCGCGGCTGAAAACCCAAATTAGTTTTTATTGGCTAAGCCATACATCCCTGGTCCTGTTGTGTGACTATTATTCTCTCTCTCTCTCTCTCTCTCTCTCTCTCTCTCTCTCTCTCTCTCTCTCTCTCTCTGGTCCCCCTTGGGCTTGAAGCGGGACGGTCCATCGGTCTCATAACGTGCAAAGAAGCTATTTAAGTCCACTGGCAAACGGTGCCGCTTGTGCCCCGAGCCGGTCCTCTGTGGGTTCAGGCTCCACGCCTCCCCGACGTCCTCGTCCTTGAGCAGCTGCTCCACTTCAGCTTCCTAGTTGTCGTCCCACTTCACTTGGTTTATTTCTGCATCTGCGTTTCCCTCCGAGTTAGTTTTCCCGCGTGTCCGTCATTCCTTTTAAATGCCTGTTCTTTTTCACTTCGAAGCTTTTTTTTATATATATATAAATGCGCCGTAACCCAGGGTTTAGTAATTGCATATGTTTTAGTTTGTTTGATGGGGATCACATTAATAGATTAGATTAGATTCAGATGCATTGTCATTATACAAGTCAAGTCTTATGTATGTGTATAGCCCGAAATGATGGGCTTCACAGGTCATCAAGTAACATCACAATAGATCCACAATAAAGACCACCATAAAATCAGTTTTAAAACAACACCCCCAGCACAAGTACAGTACAACGAAAATAACTTTGGCATCCAACCAGAGTACAAATGTAACAGTAAAGTACAATAGTAATATACAATGTACAGGTGATTAACACATTGGACGCCAGAGGGCGCTATGGGCATTGGGCCGTTGTGTGCCAGCGCTTTGTTCAATGAGGAGAATGCCGTGTTGGCAGTGCTGAAAACTATATTAAATATTATAGCTATGGATCTAATAACGTTGTCGATTGTCAGTGAGTTTCTTCCAGTCAACATGCAAAAAACAGAAAAAAATTTCATCCGTACATTTCCGTTTTATTCACCGTGGTGAATATGAGTATAGTTTGGGTGATTCTGAGTAATCCCAGGAAAAGACGCGAAAACAGCCCTTTAGTGAAATCCACTTATCGCCTGATTATCGAATCATCCTGAAATTAACGCTAGATTATCGGTATTATCCTTCCTCATGCAAACATGAAATGTGGTTTAGAGCGGGGCGCCCATCCGTGCCGTGATGATGACCAACGGGACACAGCACACACACAGACAGGCTTCGATCATGGGATAAAAATATCGGATCAACGCAAGATTGGATATATATAGTCCTTACCTTGTCTCTGATGTAATGCAAAAAAAGTATCCAATTATC